>NC_048227.1:96092980-96218948 GCF_002007445.2 Ailuropoda melanoleuca | reverse complement strand
TTTATTCCCCCCTTTTGGTGTAGGATTGTATTTATTTTTAATTTTTTAAATTTAAATTCAATTAATTATCATATAATGTATTATTAGTTTCAGAGGTAGAGATCAGTGATTCATCAATCATATAATACCCAGTGCAGATTACATCACGTGTCCTCCTTAATGTCCATCACCACTTACCCCATCCCCCAACCCCACTTCCCTCCAGCAACCCTTAGTTTGTTTCCTGTGATTAAGAGTCTCATGGTTTGTCTCCCTCTCTGACTGCCTTTGCTGCAACCCAAAGGTTTTGGACAGTTGTGCTTTCATTTTCATTTGTTTCCATCATTGTTTTTTAATTCTTCTGTAATCTCCTGGTTTGCCCATTCATTTTTTTTAGTAGGATGCTCTTTGGCCTCCATGTATTTGAGTTCTTTCCAAATTTCTTCTAGTGATTGAGTTCAAGTTTCAAAGCATTGTGGTCTGAAAACATGCACGGAATGATCTGAATCTTTTGGTACTGGTTGAGACCTAATTTGTGACCCAGAATGTGATCTATTCTGGAGAATGTTCCATGTGCACTCAAGAAGAATGTATATTCTATTGCTTTAGAGTGGAATGTTCTGAATATATATTAGAGTGGAATGTTCTGAATATATCTGTGAAGTCCATCTGGTCCAGTTTGTCATTCAAATCCCTTGTTTCCTTGTTGAATTTCTGCTTGGATGATCTGTCCATTGCAGTGAGGGGGGGGTGTTAAAGTCCCCTACTATTAGTGTATTATTATCGATATGTTTCTTTAATTTTGTTATTAATTGGTTTATATAATTGGCTGCTCCCATGTTAGGGGCATAAATATTTACAATTGTTAGATCTTCTTGTTGGATAGACCCTTTAATTATGATATAGTGTCCTTCTTCATCTCTTAGTACAGTCTTTGGTTTAAAATCTGGTTTGTCTGATATAAGGATTGACAACCCATCTTTCTTTCGATGTCCATTAACATGATAAATCATTTTCCACCCTGTTGCTTACAATCTGGAGGTGTCTTTGGGTCTAAAATGAGTCTCTTGCAGACATCATATCAATGGGTCTTCCTTTTTTTTTTTAATCCAATTTGATACCCTGTATCTTTTGATTGGGGAATTTAGCCCATTTATATTCAGAGTAACTATTGAAAGACATGAATCTAATGCCATCATTTTACCCTGTAAAGTCACTGCTTCTGTATATTGTCTCTGATACTTTCTGGTCTATGTTACTTTTGAGCTCTCTCTTCACTTAAAGGATCCCTTTTAATGTTTCTTGTAGGGTGAGTTTAGTGATCACAAATTTTTTTAGTTTCTGTTTGTCCCAGAAGCTTTTCTCTCTCCTTCTATTTTGTTTTTTTTTTTTTAAGATTTTAATTATTTATTTGACAGAGATAGAGACAGCCAGCGAGAGAGGGAACACAAGCAGGGGGAGTGGGAGAGGAAGAAGCAGGCTCATAGCGGAGGAGCCTGATGTGGGGCTCAATCCCACAATGCCAGGATCACACCCTGAGCCGAAGGCAGATGCTTAACCACTGTGCCACCCAGGCGCCCCTGCTCTCCTTCTATTTTGAATGACACCCTAGCTGAATAAAGTATTCTTGGATGTGTTTTTTTCTCATTTAGCACCTGGGAGGTCTCTGTGGATAATTCTGCTGCCACTCCAATGCTTCTACCCTTGTAGGTTATGGACCTGTTATCCCCTGCTGCTTTCAGGATTTTCTCTGTCTCTCGGATTTGCAAATTTCACTATTATATGTCTGGGTCTTGACCTATTTTTATTGATTTTGAGGGGGTTTCTCTGTGCCTCCTGGACTTGAATGTCTGTTTCCTTCCCCATATTAGGGAAGTTCTCTGCTATAATTTGCTCCAATATACCTTCTGACCCACCCCCTTCTTCTGGGATCCTAATTATTATAATATTGTTTTGCTTTATGGTTATTGCCTATCTAACTCTCCCCACGTGATCCAGTAGTTGTTTATCTTTCTTTTTCTCAGCGTCTTTATTCTCCATCATTTTGTCTTCTATATCACTAATTCTCTCTTCTGTCTCATTTATCCTAGCAGTTAGAGCAACCATTTTTTATTGCATCTCATTAATAGCCTTTTTTTATTTTGACTTGATTAGATTTTAGTTCTTTTATTTCTCCAGAAAGGGATCCTTTAGTGTCTTCTGTGCTTTTTTCAAGCTCAGCTAGTATCTTTATACTTGTTGTTCTGAACTCTAGTTCCAACACCTAACTTATATCCATGCTGATTAGGTCCCTGGCAGTCAGCACTGCCTCTTGTTCTCCTTTTTGAGGTGAGTTTTTCCATCCTGTCATTCTGTCCAAAGAAGAATAAATGAACAAGAGAACAAAATATTAAAATGGCAACAACAACCCCAGAGAAATATACATTAAGCAAATCAGAAGAGACACAAAACTGAAAAAATGTTACATAAAAATTAAAAAGAGAGAGAGAGAGAATATAATCAGACAGGTGAAGAGAACAGAGCAATACACTGGATCCCATATGTATTTTGGTCTGTTTTTTAGAAAACTAGATCCCAAAATTATAAAGAAAGAAAAACCTACATATGTACAAAAAGAAGATTAAATATAATGAAAGGATAAAATGTAAGTGTAAAAATGAAAATTAAAAAACAACAATAAAAGGAAAATAAAAAGAAGGATATAAACAGACAGGTGAACAGAACAGAGCAGAACACTCTATCTTGAGTGTATTTTGGTCAGTTTGTTAAAAGAAACTACATCCCAAAATTGTAAAGAAAGAAATACATATATATACAAAAATTAAATACAATGAAAAGATAGAATGTAACTGTAAAGATGAAAATTAAAAAAAAAGTTTAACAAAAAAAAAAGAAGGAAAGGAAAAAGAGAGAAAGAGAGAGACTATGATCAGTTAGGTGAAGAGAACAGAGCCTTACACCAGATTCTGGGTGTATTTTGATCTGTTTGTAGAAGAAACTGCATCCCAAAATTGTAGAGAAAGAAAAACTTATATTTATAAAAAAATAAAATTAAATACAATGAAAGGGTAGAATGTAACTCCAAAAATGAAAATTTAAAAAGATTTTAGCAAAAGAGTTAATAAAATAAGAAATTGGTTAAAAAAGGAAAAAAATCAAAGTTGAAAGACTAAAGAATTGTGGGAAAAGAACCACAAATTCTATATACTATTTTCCTCGAGTGCTGGAGTTCTGCAGTTCTCTATGATGGATAAATTTGGTCTTGGCCAGAAGTCCTCACTGATCTTCTGGGGGAGGGGCCTGTTTCGGTGAGTCTTAAGTGTCTTTGCCCCGCCTGGAGTTGAACCGCCCTGGGCAGGGGCCAGGCTAAGTCAGCTGCTCCAGTTTGCTCTCTGTGGCTTTTGTTCCCTGAAGCGCAGAGCCCGACAGACCTTGAGATCAAGAGTCTAAAACTTAACCAAATGAGCAAACCAGGCACCCCCATTTTGTTTGTTTTTTAAAATTATTTTTTGACAGAGAGGGAGCACAAGTAGGCAGAGTACCAGGCAGAGTGGCAGGCAGAGGGAAAGGGAGAAGCAGGCTCCCTGCTGAGCAGAGAGCCCGAGGCAGGGCTTGATCCAAGGACCCTGGGATCATGACCTGAGCGGGAAGGCAGACACTTACCCTACTGAGCCACCCAGGTGCCCCTTGTTTGTTTTTTTAAGTACATACTATTAAGCAGGAAACACTGCCTTAAGGATTGATGTGCATGATCTCATTTGACCTAAACAATCCTGTGAGGTGAGTGTTATTTTCTCCATCTTCAGAAAGAAAAAAAAGCAGTATAGAGATGTTAATTGGCACAATATTATGCCACTAATGAGTGGAGGAGCCAGTAAATGAAAGGTAGGAAGTTTATTAAACTAGTGGAAGTTTATTTTTTTAAATATTTTATTTATATATTAGAGAGAGAGCGCAAGCAGGGGGAGGGCCAGAGGGAGAGGGACAAGCAGACTCCGCACTGAGCAGGGAGTCCAGTCCCAGGACCCCAGGATCATGACCTGAGCCGAAGGCAGATACTTAACTAAGTCACCCAGGCACCCCAGGGACTAGTGAAACTTTAAAGACTTCTAACGAAAACCCAGAAACCTGTCAAGGAACTTTCAAATGTTAATCAGAAAGGAAAACAAATTAAGTCAAGAATAATGTGTATAATTCCATTATACTACGACTCCATTTTTCACATTTCCTTTACCAGTTTATATTTTTTATTGTTAAAATCATAATAGATGTTTAATGTGTATTTATAAATTTGTATTTGCTATCTTTTCTCAGCACTTAGATAATTTCCATGATTTTATAAAATTTTTATAATTTTTTATAATATTTTTAATAATATTCCATTGTGTTGATATAGCTGCCTTTATCCCCCTTAATATGAGATCTCTGGGATCCTCCCACCCACACTGCCGGATGTTTTCTTATATTTGATTATAAATAAAGATAGACTGGATATCTCCATGAAATAGCTCTTTGCTTTCCCGAAATCATTTTATTGGGATGAATTCCTTGTAGTATTATTGCTGTGTGAACTTGTGTAAATAGTCATGAAACTGGCTGGAGAAATTCGAGAGTAGAAAGAACAAACCATTTAAGTGGAATGTCTTAATTATGCACAATGAAGCAATACTTCCTATGCTTAGACAGCAGCGGACTGAAAGAAGACACCCAGCTATTACATTAGCTGTTCTAGACTTCTCTCCACTGTGAAACCTTAAACAAAATGTTCACTGTACAAATGGTCTTGACAGAGCAGTTAATTATCTCCAGGAAAAAATAATAGCAATTTTTTTATGCTTACTTCCTCTATAATAACTGAGTAGTAGTTCGAGTGAAATAGATGTATTGTTCCTCGATTAAATCCCCTTACAAACAGTAGAGGGGCAACATTCTTTTATTATCAAGTAATATGATTGCATTGTTCACATGGAGGGAGACTAGCTCAGTGGCTAAGGCATACATTCTGGAGTTACACTGCCTTGGTTTGAATGCAAGCTCCCCCATTTATATACATTGTAATTTTACATACATACCTATATACACTTAATATATTTTTCTTAATCTATAATATATAGATATAAAATCTTAATTCATATGTAAATACATGCACACACAAATGCACACACACAGAAGATGTGTAATATATTTTTATATTTATGATCTTTTTTATATTTATGACCTTAAGAAACTTTGGCCTGACTGCTTGTTGCCAGAAAGAAAACTTTTAACTCATTTATAGCTAACAACCATATTCTGCAAGGTATCTTATTTGGTTACAGAGGAGTACACTTTGCAAGCAATTTATATTAGTATGTTGTTCCAGGAAATTGTTTTACTTAAAGCCAGACAGCCTTTGGGTGATTTATTCATCTTCTCTTTTGTAATGCTCAAGATAACCTTTTGGCTACACCTGTTTTTAAAATGCTCATGTTAAACTTCTTAACATCCCACATGAAGTTATTTTTTCAATTTTATTTGAAACACACTCCAAATTATTTTCTGTAAAAATCTTTATCTTACCTAAAGAATATACCCTGTGCTCATCTCTAAGCACACATGAAGTAGGTTTCTCTACCAATTAGTCCTAAATCAGCACCTCCACTTTCCTGAAAGGAGGGCAAGCCTTCCCTGGTGAGCTGACCCAGAGCATACATTTTCTTTCTTTAGTGGACATAGAGAGTTTTTTCACTCTGAGAAGTGGGTAGAGAGCATAACCCCAAAACTCATTATCATATATATTTTTGGAAAGCTCATTAAGAAAAAGATGTTCATAATGGATGCACAGTCTCTTCATTTCTATCAATCAGTGGTTCTCAATTTTTTCTGAAGCAAATATCCTTCTAATAAAAATACAAACCCTGTCCTCAGAAAAACGCTTCCATGTTCATAAATGCCCCCTAATGTGTACAATTTACAGGATTCCTAGAACTCTTCCTTCAAAGTTTATCCATCCACTCCCTTTAGGTTCTTGAAACTGGTTAACAAAGTCGGCTCAAATACTTCAAAAATCTCCTCCCAGGCCCACGGAAGTGCTGTTTACCATGGAGATACTGTGGCACTTGCCCCAATAGGTTTATTTCCATTAATTTTCTTTTGTCATGATGACAACAGCCTGAATTAAGACACATCCCCATAAAACTCCTTGCTCTGGCTGTCCTAAGGCAGTCATTTCAGGTTTTGTTCATTCCATCATACAGGACCCTCTTCAGGATAATCTTCAAATGAATGATGATTAGGACTTAAAATCAGAAATTGCGTTGTGTGGCCTGGATGAATGATTTGCCTTTATCTTAGGAGCACTCTGAATAATACATCCGTTCATGTTCCTTTTTAAGAATTTACAGCTAGAGAGCTAAAAGTCAAATCTGTGGCCATTGGCTCATCCGTGTTTGGACTCTAAGACTGTGTTTTTGAGCACTGAAGTAATTAGGCTCCACTTTATTTCTTCCTAACTTTATCATCTATTTCTTATTTACATTTTCTTGTTTAGAAGTCCTTCAATAAGGGTTCTATAACAATGCAAAGAGGAAGGACATTAAAAAATAGGAAAAAGAAGGGAAAAAATGTTTTTTAATGGTTGTATTTCTTTATATTCAAGTTCTTTCAAAGCAAGCAATTACTTAACTCTGATTTATAGTTTAAAGTTTTATAAGACTTCAGAAAATTTAGAATAATACAGAAGCAAGTAATAATACTTTTATTAATCCACGTGTCCCATTGGTGATTGCTGAAGCTTCATTTCCTTTTTTTTAGCTCCAAAACATTTTAAACAACTTTATTATTAAAACTTCCAAACAGGGACATCTGGGTGGCTCAGCTGGTTAAATGTCCGACACTTGGTTTCGTCTCGGGTCAAGATCTGTTGGTTGTGGGATCGAGCCGGGCATCAGGCTCTGTGCTGATCACAGAGTTTGCCTCAGATTCTCCTTCCCCCTCCCTCCTGCTCACTCTCTTTCTCTCAAATAAAGAAATAAAATCTTTAAAAAACAAAAACAAAAAACAAAACAAAAACTTCCAAACATACCAAGGGTTCAGAAAATGGCATCACAAGCATTCATATGCCTAGCACCTAGATTTTAAAGTTGTTAATACTGTACTGCATTTGCTTACCTTTTTTTCTGCTAAGGTATTTTAGAGTAAATAACAATGAACAATATCTCACCCCTACAGATTTTAGTACGTGTCTCTGAAAAGTAAGGACCTGTTTCTACATAATCACATAGCATTTTTCACAACTAACAGAAGTCATAGTAATATCCCAATATCACCTAATACCTAGTCTAGATTCAAATTCCCGTTATCCTCTTCCCAGAAATACCTTTTATAACTGCCAAAGCTTCTTAACCTCAGAAGGTGTGATAGAAACATTCACAAAGCTCCTCTTCATCTGTGTTTAGCCATTTGCTTTACCTCTGAACACCAACATGCATGGGTCCAGCTAAATGGCAAATAAAAACAAAGTGATGGGATTGATCTTGCTAGGATTCTTTTCAGCATCAAGGGTTAACTCTAGTCTACTTAGGTCATTAATAAAAATTATTCTCTAGGAAAATTTCAACTTTTGATAATACTATAAAATAAGATACCATTTAATTAAAAATATTCAAAGATTCCATTAATTAAAATCAATAGACATTGATTTTTACTATTGGCTCAGTGTATCACAAAGCTTATTTATTTACAATATTTATAACTTTGAAATAAAAAAAGCTTTTCTTCCAGTTCTTTCAGCAATGCTAAACATTGTCACTCTTTTAACATTTGGTTATGTTCTTGGCCTCCCTTTAAAAAACAACAAACTGGATTCTATCCTAATAATTTACACCATGCTTTATATATTCCACTATTGAAGGTAGTGTAGTTCTTTTATGTGCTTTAGAAATAATTGATATAAATTTCTTTTTAAAAATTTTCTTTTGGGAGGATTACTTCATCATAAACACTGCCTAATTTTATAAAGCATCTGTAGATCAGGGATCTGGCATATGTTGTTTTATTTTTAAAAACAAATTTCCAGTAAATGCAGTTTTCAGTTTACACTCATGAAGTCAAAATGTCAAGATGACTCAAAAACAATACATTAAATTACAAGTGAACTTTACAGATTTGATTTGGTAAAGATAGCACAAGATTCAATGAGACCGTGTGTCTCTGATATGCCTGAGTGAGCAATCAGAGATCATTCAGGAAGATAACGTCAAAGGCCAGACCCACACCACTTATGCAAATACCTTAGGGTGGAATTAATCTAATAGAATGAAACATTTTCCTACAAAAAAAAAAATGTCAAAGCATGTGGGAAATGTTACTGAAGTGTCTTCTCTAATGAAAATTTTAGTGAGGAACAAACTGGAAATGCATGCACTTAGGAGTAAGGCAGAGACAAATCAGTCACTACACACAGGTCCCATTGTTTATTTCTACCCAGGGAAAATACCACTTTTGACTGGTTTCCTTCTGGTCAGGTGAATGGAAGTGTCTAAACATAAAGATTAAAATCACCTCAAGCAATATATTTGATCTTAATGTTTATCACACTTGAGCATCTCCTCATTCCAAGACCTTTCCAGAAGGGATTGGATCAATAAATTCTACACTGTCCAGAAGACATCAATTTGATAAAGTTGGAGATTTATTCTGGAGAATTAGAGGACTGAAAGCCTTGGAATGTGCGGTGCAGATTTTCAAATTGAGAGATGATGTGACAGTGTTTTGGCCATCAGTAGACATCCCACATTTTGTTCCCATTTATGAGACTCATGGTTGAAAGAAGGTTTGCCATTAAAATCTATCAACTCCTTATAAAAGGTGGTCTTCATTTCCACCTGCTGTTTCATTTCATAAGAAAAGCAGATCCTGGAGAAATCACTACAGCACTCTGGTGAAGGACTGGTGGGATCTATTTCTCATTTTTAGGACTTATGCACTTTATGCCAGTAGACTTTTATAACAAGATTGTCTAAATACCAAGATGTCAATAAGCAAAAACACTTCTGGAGTGGTAAGGACCTCTGAAAATTTTCTCCTTCATAAAAACAGTGAGAATGCAGGGAAAAACATAAATAAGTAAAACTTTTTCAGTGCTCTGGAAATTAACCAAAGACTTGCAACAACCCAAGGAGCATTTATTCAAGATAATCTGAATCTAGGTAAGAACAGTGGGCTGTGTGGCATTTTAACTCTCTTCTTCCCAGCTTGTTCTTTCTAGTTCCATGGCAGTCTTGAGATTCAGCAGCCTTGCAACCACAGTATCTGTGAAAACCAACAGCCTAACTGTCACTGGAGAAGTCAAAACAGGTTTTGTCAAAGAAAAAAATAGAGCTGGACAGCAGAATGGTAAATCCACATATTGGGCAACAGGCAGCCCATGAGTTTGATTCCTGGAAGAAGAAAAACAAATGAGGTTTGGGGGAGGATACAGGCCAGAACAGAAGGAGGGATCCCAAGCCAGGCTTTAGAAACAAATGAAATGAACTACAATCACGGATTCCAATGCCGAGTCTCTTTCCCCCTCTCTTATGTTTGCTTTTTTCTTTACAATGCCGAGTCTCTTTCCCCCTCTCTTATGTTTGCTTTTTTCTACATGCATCTCTTTTTCTTTTTAAAGAAAAAAGCAAACATAAGAAAGAGGGGGAAAGAGACTCGGCATTGGAATCCGTGATTGCAGTTCATTTCATTTGCTTCTAAAGCCTGTCTTCTTCCCTGTTGGGGTTTCCTTGAGACAGTCCTATAATCAACTCCTACTATCACATTTGAAAGCTGGCTCCAATGAATTACTGTTGAGAACTAATACAGGGAATGCTCTATCCAAATCTGTGTTGTGCCCAGTTATCGTGTGGTGAATTTCATGTGTTCCTTACTTCTCTACTTGGGGCCCTTTGACATTTTGCTGAGCACCAGAGATGGAGAACAGAATAGGTAGGCTTGATATTCAGTATGCCAAATTGATAAAGCAGTGAGTCTGCAATCTTGAGCTTTGGCTCTCAGTTTCTCCCTTAATTTGTGACATTTCCATCAACGGGGGCCACTTCTATCATGTTGGAAGAGTCTCCTGCATTCTGAGGTAGATATACTTTGGATTTCAACTCAGTTCACTGCCTAATGTTTAGCCAGATACTTTGGTGATGAGACATTCATGTTAAAGGAAGATCCCTTAATTTCTGAAACTTTTCATATGTACGTGTGTGTGTGTGTGTATGTGTGTTTGTGGTTTTGCTGTAAGACCATATACACATTCCCAAGCCCGGGTTCTACAAAATCAAGCACTACAGATAATACTGCTTATAAATAAGATAAGATTGGGGACAAATCACTCAAAAATCCAAAAGACCTGTGGAACTTTGCAACTAGATCACAGGCAAAAGAAATGACAATCCTTATAATATTATTATGGCAGTTAAATCTCTAAAGAGTATTTGTACCTAGGATCAAAGTCAATCCAATATAGCCTTAAGCCTAAAGCTTATGCTTCCTCATTCAAGATATAGTCTTGGAGGACGTTTAACTCTCTATTAAGAGACTATTTTCAGGGGCGCCTGGGTGGCACAGCGGTTAAGTGTCTGCCTTCAGCTCAGGGCGTGATCCCGGCATTATGGGATCGAGCCCCACATCAGGCTCCTCACTATGAGCCTGCTTCTTCCTCTCCCACTCCCCCTGCTTGTGTTCCCTCTCTCGCTGGCTGTCTCTCTGTCAAATAAATGGATAATATCTTTAAAAAAAAAAAAGAGAGACTATTTTCATATAAACTTAACATCTGATCCAGGAGATAGCTGTCTTCCTTAGCCAACGTTTTAGTATGGAGAAATATTTTTGCAGCTTCTCCATCTATAATCACAGTTGCCAGATAGCTTAACATATGGAAAACCCAGTGCTTTGTGATGCCAATAAATCAGCCACTACCTGCACTGATTTTTGTGCACTTATGTAGATTTTCAGCATTTTTCTTGTGGTTTTCAGATGTTGATAGAGCTCTTTTTCTTAATTTGAGAGTTTATTCCTATTACTGCAAAACATGAACATGTTGGGAAAAATCCCAAATGATCTTGTAGGACTTCCTACCAATATCATTCCACCTACCAATCATGTATGAGGTAATTACACCAAAGTCGTAGAACAAACTTTATGTATTTGTATATATTTCTCTGAGGTTAAGAGAGCTTGTCTTCAGACTTCAACAGTCCCTGATGGAAAGCCTGCTTAGGGGGAAAAAAAAGAAGAAAAAAAAAAAAAAAAGGCCCTGCTGGGCAGAGTAATTATTCTGAGCTCTATCTGATCAGTTGATTGACAGCCGTTGGGAACAAGGTGTGGTTAACCTTTCCAACCCCACCTTCACATCCCCAGCCCTTGTTTCTCCAGGCTGGGTATTCCCATTGTGTGTTAGAGTTTCCTCCATTTAGCTGATTCTCAACAATTTCACATTGTGTTCCTGAGCTGGAAAGTGCATGCTCTTGGTACGCCCTTGTCAATCTCAACCGAAGTTTATCTTGTTGCTATTCTTTGTGGATTCTTAATAGGAGTTTTTGGTTTCCCTTACTAGGGATGGAGGGCTTTTTTTTCTATTCAGAATTTTTTATTTTCATTTTCACCAGTAAATTTCCTAATTTCTCTCTTGCAAGGATTTTTCCCATTGATCATATGAGTGCTTTATGTAAAGATCATTAACTCATTGTCATGCATTTTGTCAATGTTGTCTCTCAATTTGCTCTTTATTTTTGAACAAACATCGTACCCTGAACACCTTTACTCTGGGATTCCCATGACCGGGTGGCCATTTGGGTTCTGTTACTTACTAGCTGCCAGCCCTAGTTCCTCCTATCTTAATTGTAGCTGGTAACACAATTTAAGTTTCACCCTTCCCACTGCCTGCCTTTAGCTAAGCCAGGGCTCACCTATAAGCCTGACTTTTATAGTAAACACCCTCTTTAATCATAGAGTCTCTGGCATTCTGGAAATCCCACAATTTGTAAACATATCCATTTCTGCAGCTAGTTTTCAGTAGTCTCAAACTGAAGGGGCTTCTGGCTGCAGTGATGCAGACAAGCCCTGGAGTTCTATCTCCTCCTGGTCAATTACTTTGGAGCTAAGATCTATTTTTTTTTTTTTTCCACAACATACCTTGCAAGAGCCACAATGTATGCTAGGGTACTTAAAGGGCTGCTTTCTGTTTTACCTAGACCATAAGAGAGATCAGAGATCTTTTTTTTCTTGCATGGCTTCACCCCTTGGAAGCACTCTAAAGTTACAAGACTCAAAGCTCTTTAGCAAAAGAGAAAGAAAATGTGTGAAGCACAAGAGTCAGAATTGGTAACCATTTATCACCTGAAAGCTTGGAGTGTTTACTTTCTAAATCAGGTTAGGCAAATGTCTTATGTCTCCGTACATCATCTCAGCACAGGGGCACACCCAGGGTATATGAGGCTCTGGTTAATATTTTTTGTGGGGCCCCATCTTATTTAAAAAATTGATCTAAAATGTTGACAGGAGCTCCCCTCTGCTTGCTAGATGGAATGCTGCACCATTTATAAATCGCTTAATAAATCCAATTAGAAAAATATAAAAAATGAAATGTTTTATAAAATTCTTGGGCACGTGTGAGGTATAGTGATCTTCCCATAAATATTTTAAATGTGTTGAGAAATAGCACTTAAATAGTTGTTTATTATCCAGTCAGCACACATAAAAATTCTTCATTCTGAGTGAGTTACCCCAAATTACAATGTTAGTACCATCCTGGTTATCCAATTTGTGATTCTATAAAGAAACATGCCCCATTCAGCAGAAGTGATCTGGTTGCCAGGCTGCCTCCTGGAACTGGGACCCAACCATAGGGACCCAGAAAGCCCCATAAATAAAAGTTGGGGAGCATGGGGTATGTTTCTTTTATATATAGATATAGATATATATAGATATATATAGATATATATATATCTATATATATCTATATATATCTATATATATATATATATATATAGAGAGAGAGAGAGAGAGAGAGAGAGAGAGAGAAAGAAAGAGTCCGGGAGCTTCTGGGACAAATACACACACACACACATAGATAGATATACATAGATATATAGATATATAGATATATAGATATCTATGTCTATATATAGATATATAGTCAGGGAGCTACTGGGACATCAGGTCAACCCCACAATAGGACAGAGGATCAAAGAACACTGCCAAAAAGAAGAAACAGGGACCAAGATCCACATGAGTTCTGACCCAGGCTCAGGGCATCTTATCCAGGATGGCATTGCCAGTAGTGGCCAGTCCTACACACTGAGCTGTGACTTAGAAAATTTCAAGAAAAGTAATCCAAAGTGTGAAGTCTTATGAGACATATGGCCCAGAGCAATGATCCACTTGCCTGGGCCAGGGTAGAATTAACCCAGTAAAGACACGCTAAGGGTCTATTTCTCCTTGAACTGGTTTAAGGGTTAATGTCTTTCAAGTTTTGGAATCATAAAAATATGTAAGTAACCTTAAGTAACAGGAGTTAATTAAAGGATGCTGCTGTGTTTTTGCCCCAGGTTTTTGCTATTCTAGTATCTCCTTCCCTTTTGAGGTGTTGCTGCTAGCAATTCTCCCACGCTCTCCCTTTATCCCAACCTTCTCAGCCCAAAGCAGGAAAGCTCTAATTTGTTCAGTTACTCACCATCTGCTACGAGATGTTCTGGTTCAGTCACACATGTCTAGAATAGGCAGACCAGTCTCCCTACAAGCCCACTGCCATCTTTCTCAAAGGACATCGTGTCCCTAGCAGACGCTATGAGACTTCATGATCTGTCCAGTGCAAGGCTTTAGATACATTTTACCAAACTGTCTTTTGAAAGGGTATTCCCAATCTACCTTGCCACCAGAAATGTGTGAGACTGCTTCTCTCTTAGAATATTTGTCAACAGTGAGGAGATCCATTCTTTTATAAATGATCAGCTAAGATGGTAGACGAAAAGGCTAGAAGATTGTTTAAATATACAAATGCAATTTCTTAGTAGTAATAATTGTCTATTTCACCATGTATTTGTTAATCAACTAAATCTTCTTGATGAATAATCTCTTTTGGTCCTTTACTCCTTTATCAATTTAGAACTGAATGTTTTCCATATCCGTTTGTATGAGCTAATCATAACTTACAGATATTGGCCATTTGTTTGCCTTATTTATGGTGAGTTGATCCTTCTCCTTCTTCTTCTCCCCTTCCTTGTCCTTCTCCTCCTCCTCCTCCTTCCCGTCCTCCTCCTTCTTCTTGCTTTTACACTTTGGATAAGTTTACCTTTTAATGGACATAATTTCAGAATTTTTCAGAAAATCAAAGCTATTACTATTTTTCTTTGTAATTAATTCCATCCCTTTGGCTCTTAAAAAAATGTCCCTTTTCCGTTTCATAGATTTGCTAACCATTTTAAATTCCCCCCATTTTAATATTGTTTTTATTTAAAATGTTTATTTAAATGCATAGATACAGAGCATACATTGGTGGTTGCCAGAGGTGGGGGGTTGGTAAAATGGGTGGCGGTCAAAAGGTACAAACTTCCAATTATAAAATAAGTAAGTTCTGGGGATGTAATGTACAGCATGGTTACTATAGTTGATAATACTGAATTATGTATTTGAAAATACAAAATCTGAATTAATATTTTGAACAAAAAAGTATCATGTCTCCTCTGCATTATTATGAATGAAATGAAACATCTTGTTCCATTTATTTATGGTGTTATTTGTTTTTAGTTACAGAATTTTATATAAAATAAAGTTTGTGTCTCAAGAGAAAAGAATGATCTAGATTGGGCTAAAATTAATATTCTTTTTTACTTTTTACCAAAATAAATATGAGACATTCACAGGTCACTCAATAAATAAACTCTAGGGGCACCTGGGTGGCTCAGTCGGTTAAGTGTCTGCCTTTGGCTCAGGTCATGATCCTGGGGTCCTGGGATTGAGCCCCACAGTGGGCTCCCTCTTGGGAGAGTCTGCTTCTCCCTCTGCCTCTGCCTGGTGCTCTCCCAGCTTGTGCCCACTTTCTTTCTCTCTCTGTCAAATAAATAAATAAAATATTTTAAAATTTAAAATAAATAAATAAATAAGCTGTGAATCAAAAATGACATCAGTTTAATTTTATTTCATAATCAACTAAACATTCCAAATTAAACAGATGCAACCTAAAAAGTCCCCAGTTTTTGTTTTAATTTCACATTTCATACACTACACAGTATTTACAAGATGTTCATTTTGATTCTTCCATAACTTGGGGAGAGGGGTGGCAACAATTCTTCCAGATGGTTAAATTCACTAGAAGATTTTTGCTTCCATTTTCCTAATTTGAGAGATATAAAGCAATTTTTATTCCCAATATAAATTCCAGTTAAAAACCATACACTTTGCTTACTTCTCATATTAAACATTAAGGATGACGTACAAGCAAAAGATAGCCCTGTTACTAAGTTAATGCTCTCCTGAAATCTTACATGGCTATATGACAATTGCTAAATTTGTTAAAAACCAACTTACAATAAATTGGTTATCCTGTGAGCCTCTTTCTTTCTTTCTTTCTTTCTTTCTTTCTTTCTTTCTTTCTTTCTTTCTTTCTCTCTCGTATATTACATTAGAGAGCATCAATCTATAGACATCATTAAGAATAATTGTCCTTGAGGAACAGTGGAAAATATATGCTAAATAAAAATATTAAAGAAAATGCTATACACAATCTCCTACTATGTAGAAATTATTACATTCTTGAACCATATTCAGACACTATTATCTGTGAGCACTGCATGGCAGAAACTAAAACGAGAGTACATTTTTCTTCACTAGAAATCCCAGTGTTCAGAGAAATAAACAAACAGCAACATAAGCTACATAGTCACTATATCAGATATGAATCATAGGCCTTTTGAATAATACCCCCGTGAATTCGTGTCCTTAAATGAAAAGGGGCAGCCACAGGCATTTGACCACTGAAGGCCTCCCCCATATTTGGGAATGTACCTTTCTTTATGAGGGTGACCTTGTATGGAAGGGGACTCCTTAAGTAACTGCACCAAGGACCATATGGCATGGTTTAATCATTGTACAAAGACTCTTCATAGAATCTGAGGTTGAAACTCATAGGAAAGCAAACAAGGGATGATGCTTGATGAGTCGATCCAGGAAGGAGAATTCTTCATGGTTCTAACATTTATTTCATGACAGATACTCTCCTTACTGACCCTTATTTGTTTGTCTATCAAGTTTCAGGAGAAAGTCCCTAGATAAAGGGCTTTCCCAATTGCTAGATTTAGATCTAAGAAATACAACTTATCCTTTAGGAAAAATGTAAGCTCAGTGTTAAGGTTTGTTTTTAGGTCAATGAATTGGATTTGCTTTTGTTTTTCTAACAACATAACTGCAACAGTGAAGAAAAGTTAAATCATCTCAGTAAACTCATGGATTTTGCCTCAGTGATGGAGATAACTATTCTTGGGAAAGGCACAAAAAGAGTCTGGGGGAAAAATACTTGTCAAAATTGGAGTGTTCTATAATACCCACAGAGATTCCCTTTCTTTGCTTGGTTCCCACATCTCTCATAAATGAATGCCATCAAGGAACTTTAAAATCTCTGTTCTATCATTTTTGTGATCATATAATCCATTAAAAATTCAGGTTTGTAAAATGATTCATGTCATTCTGAAGAAAGTAAAATTAAAATTCCTTAGGATAGGTTTATTTTTTAAAAGTGACATAGTGATTTTTTTCCCTTTATAGTCACATTGGACAGTGGATGAAGATTGTAAACCACAAATATCTAAAGTTTTAATTTTAAGTCTAAAATATATATACATATGCTGTATCACAGCTGAGTCTTAGGTAAGATTGCCATCTTTAATAACCTTCATGTTGAGTACAAAATACATAAATAGATAACTATTTGGAAAATATCACTATTTTGTGAGACACAAGGAAGGAAAACATGTATTCAAAGAAAATATGTTTTTCATCATAATGTCCAACTGATTGAGCATAACTCAGCTTGGAAACTCAGTAGCTGTTTGGGCCATGCCCTCAAAATTCCGTTTAGCCTATTTGTAATTTTGTGTCAGTAAAAGACAAGTAAAGGAAGAAACAAATTAAAAACAAAAGCACCCTACTCAGGAATCTGGGAATGCCTTTATAATTGACTCATAGGCAGGTGGAGGCGGTGTGGAAAAGCCCACTCGGAGACTGTGACTGGACCAGTGGAAATCAGGACGGCCCAGACTGTGTGAAGTGCTGATGGCGGGAACCGTACTGGAAGCAGGTAGAGTCATCAGCTGACTGTCAGTTTCCACCGGAAGTGGGGGACTTTGCAGAAAGGGATGGAAAGTGGAAGCCCTGAAGCTTGATTTTCTTGGAAAGGAATTTGCTTGTTCTAGGGAAGCTTGTCGCTGGAAGGTGAGACTGGCCAGGCTCAGGTTGCTTCGGCGTTCACAGCCACTGTGGCGGTAAAATCCAGTTCTGTTGAGGCCATGGTTGTAAGAAGACCTCGATCGCCGGCTCGAACTCCACTGTGAGATGGGGGCGCTGGCTCTTCTTCGAGACAAACAAACAAACAGAGCCCAAATAAATCCTGCAATTATGAGCACAATTGCAATGGACACTGTGAAGGACGTTATAACATCCTCTGAAACAAAACAAACAGACAAAAAAGTCAAATAGGTAATTTAATTGGTAAAGATGTTCAATGAAAACCACAGGGCAGAATACAAATAGTAACTTCGGAATATGTAATCAACTGAAACAGATTTTGAAGAAGGAAATAAAAGACAGTGCTACATGCACTATCAGAATATCAGCTGATATGCTTCCATTTTTTAAAGCTAAGGAATATACAATAACATGTTTAGCTGCAGCATTCCCATTGCTTATGCTATTTTCTCACCCTAAAGGAATAAATAATAAAAATAGTCTTCTTTTCTTTAAAGGCCATTCTTTAGTTCATAAATTTTTATAAGGTTGCAAATATAGTCCAAAGATTATTTCCTTTTGAGTTACAGCGGTAATAATGTGCCCGAAATTGATAAAGTATTTTGTAGTCAAGTTGACTTTGCTTTTTCCTCTGTCTGTTTTCATCGACCCCAGTGATGTCTCCCACCTGTGGGTTTCCTGATGTCTCACTTCCCGTGCTCCTTCTGAGACAGGAAGTGCTGAGCTAGAACCATCTGGTGGGCTGACTGATTTATGCTCTATTTCCTGAGCTCCTGGACTGTACCCTGTATCTCTGACTCATTGATGACATGACCTGTGCAGACTGCTGTGCTCTTTCTTGGACCACCAGTTCCAGTTCATGCTGCTCTCATGCCCTCATTGTGCTAATGAAATTTTTATCCCCTGAATCCATAGAATCTCGGCTATACATCAGCATCCTTCAATTCACAGAACTTCTGTTTGTTCTGATTTCCTGTTCAGGGGGCAGGGGAGTTGTTTTCCCAAAATGGAAATTCTACCTTACTGCTTTTTGTGAACTGAAAACAGATTTTTGAGTAAAGCTGCATAGCAGAGCCCCTGCTCTGAATGTAGACACTGGATAATAGAAGACCTCTCCGGCCCCATCACCCACCACATTTCCCCACCACTCGATGATCATGTTGTCTTCTCACTATCCCAAAGCCGGCCTTTTTCTCGAAGTCCTGTGCTTTTCCTCCTCTTTTTCTTTCTATCTGGACATGAGTTTTAAATTTCTGTCTGAAAAACTTATTCTTCAAAGTTCATTTCAAGTACCGCTTTTTGGGTAAAGACTCTTAAGTTTCATAAACAAAAATTAGTTACTGTTAAGTAAAGAGGTACGCTGTCTTATCTAATTGCTCATCTAGGTATTTTGTACTGAGAGGGCCATGAACTGGAAATTAGCTAAGTGGGGTTTTGAGATTGTGAAAACAAGAGAAGGGATACAAGTGCTTTGAAGTTCCTCCCATCGAGAGGTCCGTTTCCCATCCCTCGAAGCTGGGCTGGCTTCACACCTTGCTTTGACCCATAGGATGGGATGGAAATGAGGCTGTGCAAAATGAAGCCTAAGCTTCAAGAGGTCTCTCAGCTTCTGCCCCTGCTGCTCTTGTTCTGAACAAGCCCCGCCTACTGATAATGAGAGACACATTGCACCAGTTACTCCTATTGCCCTGGCCAAGAGCCTGCTACCTCCAAACACATGAATGGGGTCGTCCTAGATAATTCAGATGTTAGTTAACCGAACAACTGACTGTGACCCATGAGGGAAGACCAGCAGAAAATCTAGTAAGGTGATCCCAGCCCAAACTCCTGACCCACAGAACTGCGAGCTAAATAAATGATATTTTTTAAGCTACTATATTTTGGGGTAGATTTTTACACAGAAAAAGCTAACTGATTCAGCGCTCTCAACTCAGCTTTATCCCTAACATATTGTGTGATTTTTAGGAAATTTGATTGGACTCATTATTTTTTAAATGAAAAAGTTTGGTTTTATGATACCAAGGGTTTTTTTTTTTCAGTTTATTGTTGTAATCTAGGATAATATTTAGAATATCTATAATACAGGGGCGCCTGAGTGGCACAGCGGTTAAGCGTCTGCCTTCAGCTCAGGGCGTGATCCTGGCGTTCCGGGATCGAGCCCCACATCGGGCTCCTCTGCTATGAGCCTGCTTCTTCCTCTCCCACTCCCCCTGTGTGTTCCCTCTCTCGCTGGCTGTCTCTATCTCTGTCCAATAAATTAAAAAAAAAAAAAAAGAATATCTATAATACAGAAATAGCAAAACCAACCAATGCTAATAAATACATAAGAATAATCATTCCTCCTTAATTTTAGGATATATTTAGTGTTTTCCACCTTATATTGTCACATTTATCTCCAGTGTCCTGACTATATATGTTTTGTTCTACTTTCACAAATACTTATATCAAAATCCTCTAAAACAGTTGATTATATCAAATCTGAACAATAAATTCTTTACAATAGGGAGATGACTTCCTAATTACAAGATGATTTAGAACAGCTCTGCTAGACCAAGTATTGTTCTTCCAAAATGTGTCTCATAGAATTAATATTGACTCAGCCTTAAAATGCAACATCTTGAAACAGAGATTTCAGAGAGTTAGGCTTAATCTGGAAAAAAAACAAATAAATAATAAATACAGTCAGAAACTAAAATCAGACTTATTGGTTATATAGTAACAAAATTAACTTGTAACTATCGGTGCCCCAAATATTTGGAACCTAAAAAGGAAGTTGTAAGAATTCTGTGTTGCCAAGGCAATGGCAGCCATACAAATCAGGATTTCCCAAAATTTCTTCTGAAACAGGATGCACAAATAAAACTATACAAAACCCATGCCTTCAGCATAATTAGGAGACAAAGAACAGCCAAATTTCAAGTTACCTAGAAAGTAAACTGATAAAACAGATACCAATACATTCTCTCCCATGCTCCTACCTCAAGTTTTCATGGAGAGGAAGGATAATTCAGGAAAAAGTGTGAAAATAATGGAAAGATATTCTATTCCCTGAGGGCAACAACTATAGTAAAGGGATTTACACGTGTAGGCAGGAATATGAAGAGGCAGGCTTGGAAAGTAATCCTTCCCTGAGGAAGAAGAGGGTAAAGTGTGTAGTCAAAAGATCACATCTTGTAGGATTCCACTTACAGGAAATGTCCAGAACGGAGAAAAGTATGGCAAGAGCAAGCAGATTAATGATTGCCTAGGGCTGATGGGTGGGGTGGAAGGGAATAGGAGGGATTGTCAATGGCCACGGGTTTCTTTTTGAAGGACAGAGTGTTCTCAAATTAGATGGGTGTGATGGTCACATAACTCTCTGACTATAACAAAGCCATTTAATCGCACCCTTTAAGTGGGTGAATTATATGAAATGTGAATTATATCTCAGTAAAGCTGTTAAAAACAGAAAAGAAAGAAAAGGAGAGGTGCTTTTGGAAGACACACAATGAAGAAGAAAAGAGGGAAGAGTGAAGAGAAAGTTTAGGATCCTTCAAGACAAAAAAATTTAAAAACAAAGGACACATAATTCCTCCCCATCTCCATCCTCTAAAAATAAAAGTCCACCAATGAAAACATCATGCCTTGCCACACTGAGGAAATGAGGACTCTAGAATGACTTCTGGCAATCTGGCATGGGGTGGCAAGGGTGGATACTAGTATCATTCGTCCAAACCGGGAAGAAATGTAAGATTATGGAACAAGGAGAAGTTGATATTAGGAAGACGCTGAACTTTAGTGTCCCTGACATACTCATTTGGAATCGGGGTTACATAAATATGGAGCTTAAAGAGAAGCAGAATTGGGACTCTCCATGCTACAAGAGACTTGCAGCCATCCACAGAAAACACTTGGACTAAAGAGTAAGAGTGCATTTATAGAAGTAAGTTGAGAATAGACTTCCAGGAAAATCACAGTTTAACAGGTGGCAGAAGTAAAAAAGGAAACAAAGAAGGACTAATTTGGGAGGTTTGAGGAGACAAAAAAGTGTGCCAGCGCTGAATCAAAGAAGAGAATTTTAGGTCTAAGTGATTACTGGCTATGTGCCCCAGAGACAGTTATCTATTCATTTGTTTAACATATAAAGCACACACTAAATATCAAGTAATGCTTAGTTTATAGGCAACAGTGAAGAAAAGAAAGTCTTGGTGCTGGTGGAGTTTACATTCTATAAGACTTCTATATAGTCTTATATAGACTTATAAAGACTTATCCATAAGATAAGAAAAACGTCCTTTAAGCTTGGCAATGCAGGGGCTGTTGGTCACTATGCCAGAGCAAATTGAGGCCAGATGATGGAAAGTCATGAGTGCCTCTCCAGAAAGTTCAGTCTCTGTACCGTGGGCAAGATGAACAAAAAAGAGGCTTGAACAAAGTGACCTACTAGGAAGGACAGAATATAGAGCTAGTAGCAATAAATGAGATAGACTGAGGCCCAGAACACGGTGGATAGTGAAACAAGTCTGGACATGCCTGCCATGATATAGATATGCAGTAATAGTAATGACTTAGTCTGGGAAGTGACAGTAAGAATAGGAAAGAAAAAACTTGGTTGTGAGAGACCCAAAGGCAAAAGAATCTAAAAATTATTCCAAAGTGTTATACCTTAAAATACACTAGAACTAAGACTTGGGGGGTAAGTGGAGTTGTAAACTGAAATTTAGAGGCTTTTGCTCCTAAGATCTCAACTATAATGTTATATTCTAGCAGTGATTTGATGATCAGATTAAATCATAATGTTTTAGGAAAGGTTAAGTATCTGCTCACTTTACACGCCTTTACTATTTTATGTAAGTTTATGAGAGAAAGGATTTGCTCTAATGTTTATTTGTATCATAATTACTAACTCTAAATTTCCTTTAAGATTTGGTCACTCGTAGTGGCTACATAAATTCTGTACTTCACTGAAAAATGTTTTACTTCTAGAAAATAAATAAAAATCATGAACTACTCAAATACTTTATAGAAGTAAGCCCTTTGTCTTCTTTTCAAATGAGTCCAGGCAGTTTACTAAATTTGGTACTTTGGTTTTAAAAAAAAAACCTAATTTTGCCTTATTTCAGTGAGTTTTTGGCAATCTTTGTTTTTGTGAAATGTATTGCATATAATTTGAATAAATTCATTATTATATGTTAGTAAGTGATCAGTCATTCCTGGAAAAGTTTATTTATAGTTTTATACCCCCAGAGAAACCATGAGTTAATTATGATGAGAAACACTTTAATCAAAGAATCTGAATAAAATCACTCAGAAATGCTATCTTCCTATTTAGAATAATGAAGGAGAGATATACTCTAATTCATCTGGATGTTGTACTTTTGAATAGGAAAATAATGCACTAGGTAGAGACATAGCAGGTAAACTGCAAGCTCCTTCTAAATTTGAAGTTCCATTATTCCACCCCAGAAAGTTTTCATTAAAACTTCAGGAAAATTTTTGATATTTGGAAGAATATAGTTTATTTTAAAAATGCAACCTTATTTTTATTTCATTATTTTGTAAAACACTATAGTACATTTCTAATTTAATTAATTTAACGTATATGTTGCAGGCACTGTTTTTCATGTATTATATCACTTAATTCCCAAGGAACCCCATAAGGGAAAAGCTTAATTTCTTAGGTTTTTTGTCAGAAAAATAATCTAAAATGAAAGTGAAGAATTTAAAATACATAAAAAGTGTATCAATTTATACCAGATTTCTTTTAAAGATTTTATTTATTTATTTGAGAGAAAGAGCATGAGCAGGGGGAAGGGACAGAGGGACAATCTAAATTTTGGGAAATGGTAGGCAGAATAGGTAATAATGACTCAAAATACCATATTACTATTATAAATAGAAGATTATATGGGGTTATAGAGATATCTGAAAAAGATTAAATAATAAATTTTAAATATACATGAGAATCATGAGAATAATATATATACATTAATAATAAATGAGTTACATTTTGAATGAATATAAAATAAGATGGTGCTTACGAAAGTTATAAAAATGACATTAAAAAAATCATACCACTTTTGATACGGATTTGCTCAATTTTCATTGTTCAGTTGAGTGTATGTACCATGAAAATGATTTCTTAAACCATAAAGTCAGTCAAATATCTTTTTAGAAATTATCATACTAATTCTTATGCCATTGCTCTATGTGCAGAATTTTGTAATAGTTATGAATGATAATAATGACATAAGAGTCTCTAAGACTTGCTGAACTATTGGTAAAAAGCTTAGTTATCTTGTTAAGCTCCCTTAAATCAACACCGCAAAAACAAGTGTAGAAATGCAGAAAAACAATTAGAAAGAAATGCCAAGTCATTTTTTAAAATTTTTTATTCAAGTTTAATTAACATACAATGTTATGTTAGTTTCAGGTGTACAATATAATGATTGAACAATTCTATACGTTTCTCAGTCCTCATCAAGGTAAATGTCCTCTTATACCCATTATCTATTCGAGCCATAATTTTAGTATGGCCTGTTCCAGAATGGTCTTCCATAGGGACTTTTTAAAAAATTTAACTGTAGTTAATGATTTTTTCTGAATCAAACTAGAATCCAGAAAATATATAATGAAAACAGAATCTATTGGCTATACAGCTTTGAATTTTCATATATATAATTCCATTCTGGCAGATTTTTGATAATAAATTTTGGAATCCTTTTTTTTTAAACGTACTGTTTAAAAAAAAAAATTGTACCGGAAAAATACAATGGCACAGATATTTCTTTTTAAAGCACAGTTTACCTTCTTATTTATCAATAATCTTAGGGGAGGAAAAATGAGCCATAATTTCACTTCATATAATTACAATGTAATGCAACTTATGAGACCAAACAATTATGTTTAAAAATGCAGATCTCCCTTTGAAGGCAAAAGGAACAAATTCTAACATCAGTAAGGTAAGGCATATAAATTAGGTATCCTTATCCTAATTTGTAACATGTGTCTATAACAAGGGGCTGGTATATAAATCCTCAATGAATAATAATTATTTCTACTAATAGTCATAAAACTTACCCAAGTCATTTGACCCCTCCTGACCTAATAATAATGGCCACTATAGTGTCTTTCAATTCGAAGATTCTAATATTGAATCTGGTTTTCAGTACATCTAATCAATGCTTCAAATGCTGTTCGTAGTATTAAAATTTAGTAGAGGTCACCATCTAGTGGCCTTTTGCTGAACTGTTCCAATGTCCGATAAAATCAATGTCAACAGAATGGAACACTGATCAATTCATAAAACCCTTTGCAATTAAAAGAATCAGAAGCTCAGCTAATACGAAAGCAAGCTATTCTGTTCTTGGTACCCTAGAGTATGTAAAAGGATGGTTCATGCAATAAGAAGAATTTGACAAAAATATTTTTAGAGAGAATAACAGGGCACAGAAAACTCAATTATAATAAAGTAAACAAAGAGTAAGTATTTCTATGTGTAGCTTATTTGCCAGTAAATCCCATTTGTTTTTTTTTTCCTACGGTATATGCAGAATTCAACTTCCCCGATCTACTCTGTTACCTCCTTCATTCAAGCGACAGCCACCTCTGAGCTGAAATATTCAGACCCTCTATCTGGTTTTCCTTCTTTATCATTGTCCCCAGCTCCCAGCAACACTCTAGTCTCAATACAGTAGCCAGACTGAACCTTTGAAAATATAAGTCAAATCACATCACTCTCCTGTTCTAAACCCTCCACTTCACCCAGAGCAAAAGCAAACTCCTTAAAATGTTCTTAAAGTTCCAATTTGACCTGTTCCCAATTATCTGTGCTCGTTTTCTACTCTTCCTCTGTCTTAGCTCCATCCACACCACTCCTTAAACACACTGAATGTTCTCCTGACTTAAGGCTTTGCACTGGTTGTGATCTACTCCTGAAATTTCCCAGCTATCTCCATGGCTAACTTCATGTTTTCACTCATATGTCACTTTCTTATTTAGGCCTACCCTGATCACCCTATTTGAAATTTCATCTTGTCCCACCTCAGATGCCTCACTAGCACCCTTGGTTTTCCTTTTCCTTCAAGATTAATGGAAACTAGACTCATTAATTTATACTCTTTTTAAAAAGTAAATAAGATGCATGAGTGTCTTGGGCTATAAAAGTGTCATTAAAAATGAAAGATAAACATAACTTGTATCTAGAATGGTTAGAAAAAGCTTGATGAAAGAAATGAGATTTGAGTTGTCTTTTGTGCATGACTGCTGGTCAAATAAACAAAAGCCTGGAAGATATGCAAGTAGTTTGACTAAGGGCATGGAGCATAAACCATATTCTGAATGTAATTAGTCAACACTATTGCTAGAGTACAAAGTAAGTTCAAAAGGAAGAACGTAGCATAACTTTTTTTCGTATATGATGACTTAGCCTATAGAAAAACACTGAGAAAAATTAAAAGATAAACATTAAAAATATTTTTAAATGTCTGTTTGAAGCCATCAAAGACCTATCAAAACTGCTAACTCAAAAGAACAAATTCAGGAGAAAAAAAAATCTCATGTGACAATAATCTATAAAGAGAGGCAAAAAAGTCTGAGTTAAATTTTATGCAATTTGAGTAGGCTTGGAAAACAAAAAGTGCAATTAAGTACTGCCAAAGAAGATGGACTCTAGGAACATTCCACACACTGAGTAGGGCCCCTTGAAGAGCTACTCCCTAAAGAAATAACAAACAAGAGAAGGAGTAGACCTTGCAAAGATAGAAATGCAGGTACATATCAGGTCAGATTAGATTAAGATGAAATGACTCCAACTAACTCCAGAAGAAAAATTAATCCTTTCTAGAAAAAGGTAACCTTACTCAGGGTCTTAATTTGTTTCTACAATGCCCAAAGCAATATTGAGCATAAATAATAAGTTACAAGCATTCTAAGAGACAAGATCAAATGAACAAAAACCAAGAGAACAAATATATCATAGCAAAATAATTATAAGTTATCAAGACATTATAGTTATCAGACACAAGTATTAAAATAACCATGAATTAATATTTTAAAGAAAATACATGACAAGTTAAAAATTTTCAATAAATAATGGGAACCTACAAAAATAATCAAATAAAAATATCTGATGAAAGTTAGAAGATATTTTAACTGAATTATATTAAAAATGTGAAATATCAAAACATGTGAAATGTAGCTAAAGCTGTGTTTAGAGGAAAATGTGTAGCTTTGGGGGCATGCATTTAAAAAGAAGAAAGACTGAAAAAAATCAATGATATAAGCTTCCATATCAAGAAGCTAACAAAAAACAGCTAGATCAAACACGAGTAAAATGTAATACAGTAAATAATTAAGAGAAAGCAGAATGTAATGACATAGGGGGGAAAAAAGAAAAAGGAAAGAAACAAAGATACACAATTATCAAAACCAAACGTGGTTTCCATGGAAAAGAAAATCTAAAAAAAAAAATTGATTAACTACTGGTAGGAAGATGGGAAGTGGGGAGGGAAGAAGGAGGGAGGGAGAGTGAATTACTATTATCAGAAATTATAAAGATGGTATTAGAACAGATTGTATAGGCAGTGAAAGCATATGAAGAAAGGATTGCAAGCTAGCTTTTATGGACTGACCCTTTCAGGTACAAGGACTAAGCACTGGAAACAACAATGCCGTTCTCCCCCTCAAAAAATCCTACCTAAAGGCACTGAATAAATGACAAAATGTAAGCAGCTAGTAGAGAGTTGACACTTGGAAGACAAGAATAGCAAGTAGCAGGTGAATTTCCTAGTTTTCAATACTTCTAGCTTGAGGACAGTTTCCAGTCTGAATTATGTGGGCAGGTAAAACACCAACTGAAAACCTACAGTCCTTCCACTGCTCAGTAGGCAGCCTGCTTCTCCCTCTGCCTCTCACCCTGCTTGTGCGCGCTCTCTCTCTCTTACACACACACACTCTCTCTCTAAACAAAATCCTTAAAAAAAAAAAAGAAAAGAGAAAAGAAAAGAAAAGAAAAGAAAAGAAAAGAAAAGAAAAGAAAAGAAAAGAAAAGAAAAGAAAAGAAAACCTATGGTATTTCCAGTCTGGAGAAACAAGATGGAGAATGTGGCAACCAGAGTTGCTTAAATATGAGAGAGAAATCTTAGAAAAGAGAATGCCAAGAGGAGGATCTCAAAATTTTATTGATAAACACTTCCCATATCTACAGCTCACTCCAGAACCACGTTGCATGTTTCAAATAGCACAGCTAGAGAAAATAAATAAATAAACTGAACTAAACTGAGATCTGAATTGCCCTTTAAGAGACAGGCTTTAAAGGTTTTTGCGGTTTGAGTTCTCAACAGAGTTATTTCCCTGTGAGAACAAACTGGAAAAAAAAATACTCTTCAAGGTAAAATAGCAGAATCCAAAGGCCCATTCAAAATGTCCATGATACAATATAAAAGTACTTAACGTAAGTGGAAACAAGAAAACATGACCCATTCTCGGGAGAGAAGGTAGTCAACAAAGACATAGCCTAACATGACCAGATGTTGGAGTTAGCAGACAAAAACTTTAAACTTATGTAATTATGATCAATGATATGAAGGAAAGTATTCATAATGAATGAAAAGTAGGAAATATCAGCAGAAAATAAAAACTCTAAGAAAGAACCAAATGGAGGTGCCTGGGTGGCCTGGTCGGTTAGGTGTCTGCCTTTGGCTCAGGTCATGATCCCGAGGTCCTGGGATGGAACCCCACATCAGGTTCCCTACTCAGTGGGGAGCCTGCTTCTCCCTCTCCCTCTGCATGGTTCTGTCCCTGCTTGTACTCTCTCTGTCAAATAAACAAATAAAATCTTTAAAAAAAGAAAAGAAAAGAAAGAACCAAATGGAACAAAAGAGATTATCAAAACTAAAAAAAAATCACTCAATGCATCTAACATTGAATTTAAGATGACAGAGAAAAGACGGCACCTGGGTGGCTCAGTCAGTCAAGCGTCCAACTCTTGATTTCAGCTCAGGTCATGATCTCGGGGTCATGAGATGGAGCCCCAAGTTGGGCTCTACACTCATTGGGGAGTCTGCTTGAAATTCTCTCTCTCCCTTTCCATCTGCCCCTCCCCTGCTCCCATGGGCTGGTGCTCTCTCTCTTTTTCTCAAAATAAATAAATAAAATCTTTAAAAAAAAAAAAGATGACAGTGAAATGAATCAGTAAACTTAAAGATAAATTAATAGAAATTATCCAATTTGAAAAATAGAGGGAAAAATGAACATTATAAATAGTATCAGTGTAAATATAAAAGACTATTTTCTTTTATTTTCTTTAAAATAAACACAGGCACACAGTAGATAGGTGATATCTAGGTAGCTAGATTAGACTTGAACATTTTTAAATCTGCTCAGCAAGACATGTAAGAAAATAAATAAGCAAGCCACAGACAGGTAGAAAACATTTACAAATATATGTCTGATAACTGACTCATAACTAGAATATGTAAAGGACTTTCAGTCAGTAATAAAAAGACAAAAAAAAAAAAAGAAAGAGAAAAAGAGAAAAGGGCCAAAGAAATGAACAGACACTTCTTCAGAATAGATATCCAAAGGCTAGTAAGCACAAGAGAGGTTCAATGTCAAGAATCAGAAATATTTTTTGTCTGTAAAGACCTAAGTAGCAAATATTTTAGGCTCTTCAGGTCATACATGTTGAAGCTACTCAACTCTACTATTGTTGCAAAACAGCATAAACCATAAACAGATGCCCCAATAAAACTTTATTTATAAAATCAGGCCATTCATCATATTTAGACTGTAAGTCATACTTTGCCAACCCCTGCTCATCATCATTAGCCATCAGGGAAATACAAACTGAAACCACAATAAGGTAAAATTAAATAGTCACCAGAAAGGCTAAAACATAAAGGGTTGAGAATAAAGAAGAGCTATTGGAAAAGATATGAAGGAACTGGAACCCTTATACATTGTGGGAAAAAGTAAATTGCATAACCATGTTGGGAAAAGGCTTGACAATTTCTTATAAAATCAAACGTACACCAACCTTATGACCAGCATTTCCACCTCTAGGAAGTTACCAAGAATAATGAAAACACATATCAACAAGAGACTCTTACAAGAATGTCAATTACAGCTTTATGCTTAGTAGCCAAAAGAGCAAATGCTGTATGATTTCATTTATATGAAATTCTAGAACAGGCAAAGCTAATCTGTTCTAGAAAAAAATCGAAATAATGGTTTCCTCTGGGGATGGTGTAGACAGGAATTATCTGGGATGTGAAATTAGGGAACTTTTGGGGTTGGTGATAATATTTACTACCTATGATTGGGACTTGAGTTATTCACGTGTGTACATGTTTGTCCAAATTCAGCAAATGTTCAGTTATGACCTGTGCACTTCATTATTATTCATTTTACACATTTCATTGAAGGTAAGTTTGACCTTAAAAAGAAAAAAACATGAAAATATTGAATTCTGATTAATGATATACATGCTGAGGTAATTAAGAGGAAGTATACTGATATCTTCAATCTGCTTCGAAATGTAAACTAATAGATTGTTGAATAAAATAAGCATTGTAAAAATGTCAATGATACAACCTGTGTGGTAGGTGTACGGGTATTCACTATAAAAATCCTTTACATGTTTCTATATATTTGAACCTTTTCATAATAAAATATTGGGAAAACATATAAGAGAATATCCTGAGCAGCTTCAAGGCAATATATTTGGAAATTTAAGTGGGAAAATTTTTAGAAAACACAAATTGCTATAACTAATAGAAGAATCAATAGAAAATCTCAGTAGTCCACTATTGTTAAAGATAGTGACTCTGTCATTTAAAGCTTTCCTATAAAAATGCTATAAATAATTACACTGGTGACTTTTCTAAAGCGTCTAAACAAAAAACAAGGCCAATTTTGCACAATTTTTTCCAGATAATAGAAAAATAAGAAACACTTCCTAACTTGTTTTATGAGACCTGCCTAACATTAATACCAAGCGTGACAAAGCTAATCACAAGAAAAGACTATTATAGACAAATATCTCTCATGAATGTAGATGCAGGAGTTCTAAGGTCATGGTCCTGTTAAAGGGTACAGGATTCTAGGCTCATACTTACTGAATCACTATCTCTGAGCACGGAGCCCAATGAGAGACGCATTTTCAAATTTTTCTACATAATTCAGATGCAGCAGTTTTAGAGACAAGCATTCAAGACACTCAAAAATACATCTTTTTACTGTGAAGAACAGTATTGAGAAAAATGAACGATAGTCTATGAGTCATGTCCTTGTCAGTGTGGGCTGCCAAACAAAACACCATAACCTGCATAGCTTCAACAACAAAGGCTCGTTCCTCATAGTCCTGGGGGCTAAGAAGTCCAAGATCAAGGTGCCAGCATGATCGGGGGCTGGTGAGAACTTCCTAGTTTGCAGGTGACCCTTTTCTCGCTGTGTCCTCACTTGACTTTTCCTCAGTGCACACTCGCAGAGACTGGGACAGACAGCAATCTCTCTTCCTTTTTTTCTCAGGCAACTAAACATATCATTTAGCCCCCATGCTCATGACCTAACATAAACCTAATTATCTTCCGAAGGCCCCATCTCCAAATACCATCTGTTGTACTGAGGGTCAGAGCTTCAACGTATGAATTTGAAGGGGATGAGGGGAATGACACAAACATTGGGTGCATGACAAGTCAATTATCAGAAGCAGTGCAAGAAGAACTTTTGGAGAGACAAGGAGAGGATCTATAAAGTATGTGACTAGTAAGGGTTTTGGAGAAGTGATCTTCACTCTGTCTCTGCCTGTGATGAGTTATAGAGTATTTAGGGAATCCCAGAGAAGCTGGTATCCATTCTTATCTTTCTGCGGTCCAACTGGGGACAAGGACAGGGCCCTCTGAGAAACCCTGGGTGTCTGATGGGCAGAGTAGACGTGGAGATGGTAGACATGGGTACATCTGGGTCCAGGGCACCTGATAAACAGCCTAAATTCAAGAGGCTTTTACAACTCGAGGATTATAGGAGAGCAGTCAATATTGTTTTGCACGACTCAGACAGATGGAAAAGTACCTGAATGAAAGGCAGTAGACCAGAGGGAACATAAAGAAAGTAGAAACTACTCCATTAACAAATGCTGCCTAGACCACATGAGCCAGATTTTATGGTAAGAGCCCTCAGCAGCAGAGACAAGGAGGAAAAGGGCAATGTCCTAAAAATAGATGAGAAATATGCATCAGTAGATGTCAGCAAAGACCAGAACTTGAACAAGAATCAGAGGCCCTCTTCTTCCATCACCTTCCATAGTATTTGACCCCCATCCCCACCCTATGCCCTTTCCAACCTTAGAGAAAAGTCCTATGGAAGAGGAAAACAGGGAGATCTGAAGTCACAAAATTGAAATTTATTTTGTTAAATCAGGTCAAACTTTTACACTGACATTCAAAACTTTAGACAAATCTGCCTCAAGTCTTTCACCTCCACAAACACGGCTTATGTGTTTTTGCTTCTGCATATTGGCTGATCGCATTTCTCCTGAATTCCCTGAAATTGTCCAACTCTGTCTTATTTGTATCACTCACACCTAGCCCATCGAATAGTATATAGTGGGTGGTCAGTCAATGCTTCTGAGTAAACTAATAAACTGGATCTGTAGATGAATGAGTTAATAAGTTAATGTAGGGAAAATGAATAACTAAAATGTCCTCCCAAGGATTCTCTCTCTCTTTACCTAATCTGACTTACAGGAACAGGTAAAGCCTCATTTTTTTCTTCTGAGTAAGATTTTGGTATCATTTCGGCCATTCAAAAAAAAACTCGTAACAGTTCTTGCCATTTTCCCATATGTTGTCTTGTGTTACTCCATAACAATATAGGCATATATATGCATATGTATGGAGACATAATCTCTAAGAGTGTGAACTTTTTGAAGACAGACATAGTTTTTGGTAAGGATTAAATGAGACTGATGAATGCAAACCCCTGAACCAATAACTCCCCCAATTTCTCAGTGCTAGCCAAGAGAAAAAAACGCATGATGAGGCAGGAAATACAACCAAAACTATTTCTTCTTTAGGAAATACAACCAAAACTATTTCTTCTTTAGGGCTAATCTAAGTACCAAAGAGATAACCAAGTTTAAGGATGCATGTCTACTGTTTCATGAAGGCAGGATGTGGCAAACTTTTACAGGTTCTGGTTCCTGCTGCTTCGGTGGGGAATGTTCACAGAGAAGGGAAATGCATTACAGAAAGCAAAAGTGTGAAACACACAGTGGTCTTCAGCTGTGTTGTCAGTCTCAAACCAATTTGTTTGCTCCCTCTTGCACCGATTACTATAATCCTTGCACAACATGAAGTAAGTTTTAGTGAGTGATTACCATGAAAACACAAGCTATTATTATTAGTAATAACCTGGTATCGTTATCTTATTTTTCAGCATTCATGAAAGTAAACCAAAAAAATCATATCTGGAAAACAATTTTTTATACCTCTTAAGTGTGTTAAGTTTGAGAAATTTATATGGTTCAATGTGCAAATTTGGCTTTTCTCAACTATTCTATCTTTATTCCCTAAATTTGAAATGTCAAGCAGGCAATTGATTTTGGATGCCATAGACAACACATTGCATTGCATTTTATAAAATTTTCAAAATACTGTATTTGTGGAGTCAGTGATCAAAATAGATATCAATTTAGACACAGAAAAATAAAAATTTAAAAGGTCAACGTATTTATCATAGGAAATTTCTACATTTAGTATATTTACATTTAGATTTTTACATTTTACACTCAGTATTTTTTACCCCAGAAGAAATAACATAATCTTTCATATTTCTTCCCCAAATCATCCCCGATACATCTGCTCAACATATTTGTATTGGTTTTGTTAATGCTTATCAATGTAACACTCCCCTTCCTGGTTTTATTTCCATCTATTTTCCATTGTGTTCACTTACTAAGACAAACACTAGCAACTGTCTTTGGAACAGTAAGTTTGAATTCCTTCTCAAGCACAAATTTCTATATTTAAAAAAGAAATCAATGTTTTTAGGTTTGGTAATTAGACTTCAATTAAGCATTCTCTTATTAATTAAAGTTTGTTTTCTGATTATTACCTATGTTTTAGTCAGTGTCTAATAATTTCTTTTACTTAAGTAAACCTGAAATTTAATTTCAAATTGTCCGAAAAAAAAAAACAAATCTGGCTTTTACAGATTAATTTTTACAGCAAGAACTACTTTACTTCTGAATAATTTGTACAGTAATTTCTGTAATGATGAATTTAGTGTGAATGCGCTCTAGCTATGTTCTCTGTGTGTCTGGTACATTCACTTTCGCTATAAATGAGGACAGCAAGCAGTATGTAACAAATACATATAATGAAGACTTCCATAATTCTAAGGCTTATTGTGTGCTGGTGTCTACCTGGAATTACTTATCACCAAAGTCATTCTTTACAATATGCAAAAACATAATTTACTTTCCTCTAATTTTTTTTTTTTTTTTTACAATTAGATTAGGGTGTTCCCTAATAGCCCTCCTTTCCAGGCCTGAAGCAAACACAAAGGGTTGATGTTAAAAAAAAAAAAAAAAAAGAATGAATTAATTCCTTTCATGCACATTTGTTTGATGGCAGACAGCTAGGTGAGGTTGTTAGGGACGGTCAACACTGCTGCTCACTTTCACTGATAGTTTCCAAAGCATCTCCACAAATCACAAAAGAAAATAAGAAATAGTTCTCTGAGAGAACTAAAAACTTGTTCTGGACTAATACATAGGGCTATTGATCTCTTCATAAACTCCATTGTCTCCTTTAAAAAAATTTTTTTTTCTGAATTTAACTGAAATTGTTCCTTTTATTTTTAAAATTTCCCTGAATCCAAGAATAGTTGCCAGTTTTACATCTTAGCCCTTCTTTCTAGCCCTTCCCTTCCCTTCTTTAGCCTTGAAGAACTGGTTACTAGTTACGAACTAGTAGTTATATCTGAATTCAGCCAAAAAGTACTTTTATATTGCTTCTTTTTCCCCCGTAATAGGTTTCCTTTTAATATTATATGTTATGTTATTTCCAGTGAACTTTTTCTACTACAGTTTTTTCTTCCTCTAATTTCATAAGATTCCTTATTTTATCTGTGTCATCACACTCCTCAAGTATCGATTTTGTTATTTTCATTCACTTTGGAAATTAAAGAGTAGAACATTGACAGTGTAAGCTAAAATAACCTCTATAACAATTCTTGATTTCATAAAATAAGATATACAATGTATAACCTTAAGACAAATAAAACTTAATTTTCCAACAAAATCCACGTTATCATATTCTAAACAACAATTACTTTCATCTTTTATTTTTTCTCATTTTTATTCTCAGTAATTTCTAATTATATGTTGTAACACCAGACAAAATCTATACATGTTCCCCAGATTTTTCTTGAGTGTCTTCATAACCCACTGTAAAGACATTTTACATGGATGTACTTATTATAATAAACTTATGAAAACTTAAATAATCAGTTTCTCAAAGATTTTCAAAGTTTTAATAAATTATGCAGTACATTTTCTGCGTCCTAATTTTAAATTAAAAACAGTTAAAGAAAATATCTTACCCCAAAAGTTTTCTGGCCATGGACTCCCTAAACTTGTGTTATTAGCCATAATATCCACAAGAAATGGAAGAGACAGAAGAAAAAAAGAAAGAAAGAAAAGCCAGTGTGTCCAAAAGAAACACTTTGATTCTATGTCTTTGTGGTTCAGCAAGAGAAAAATAATTTTCACACAACCCCTCATATACTAGTGTTTGCATAAAAGGAAACAAGTGTATCATGTTTCCTGCTTTTATACTCAAATTAGCAACTGTTTTTCTTATCTTGGAATTCCACATGGTTCCTGAGACACAAAACAATTTCCTTCTCGTCATTTCCTCAGCTAAATTACTAAGTTTCTTCCTCTGGGCCACCACCAAACTGCTTTTTGGGTAAGAGGCTCCTTGTTCCTTCTCCAACTCCTACTGACATACATAGGAAGATTCCAAAATCTCAGCTACAGTGCTCTGGGCTAAATTTATAGAGGATAGACAGAGACCACTTCCAACATTTGACAATTAGATTTATACAGTAAGTTGAGAAGGCTGGGGAGGGGAGCTCTGGAAATCCATATTCTATTCACGTACAATTAATTAATTTTACCTGACACCCATTTTTATAAATCTGAGTTATTTATCAAAATTCTTAACATGTCTCTTTTTCCATTTGGCATATTAATTTTGAAAAGTTATTTATGTCATTTCATAAATATTTATCTACAATGCAATTTATATTTAATTTTTATTACTCTTTCATTGGTATTTAAGTACGAAAAGGATGATTTCCACACTGAAAATGCCTGTTTAAAATCAAGCAAGAGAAACATAAATACTAACATTCGATTACAACAGAATGTTCAGGGCTATAGCGACCAGTAACAATGATCACAGTAATGTTTTTCATGGAGGTGTCTGAGAAAAGTGATGACTTTTGTCCTCCCTGGAAAAGTATGAAAATAATTTTACCAAGGGGGAGAAAGTAAGGAGGTAGGAAGGTCAATATGGACAGAGGAGAACAATCATTACAATTCACACAGGGGATATTGTCGGTGTGACTATAAGAATTACAGGAGACTTTTCAGGAGACATAGGTAAGTTAAAAGTCTCAGCTTTATTCGTCCAGAGCAGATCCTCTGAGCCCTGGGAAACCTTTGGAAGTAGCCCTCTCAGACTGCGCTTAACTGAACTAACCTGCACTCGGACTTGATTTACTTTTCAACTAGAAAACTAATAGACCATCTTATATCAAAAAGCCCTCTCTGGATGAAAGTATATTGAAATACTTCCAAGTTCTTACAAAAACAGAGCGGGATTCTTCAACTATTAGATGCGGTTTTAAGTACACATTTTGTGTTAATATAGGCTGTTGGACTCAGTAAATACTAATTTTAACAATGCGTGCATTTTTTATTAAGAGTCATATAGAGCCCATGTGCCTTAAAACAACAGTCCCCGCGAGGAGAATGGATGAGTCTGGGTTTGTCGAAAGTGCCTTCGGTGCAAGAAGCCGAGCTCGCTCCGTTTCACGGCCGGGATACAGGCTGAGACTTCCTTTCATTGTTTCATGCTTAATCACCGAGATTTTCTCCTCACAAGTTTTCACTTTTGCAGATGGTCAGAAGCCGGTCAAAACCCTGAAGAAAATTTGATCTGTAGCAATTTATGACCTCGGCATATTTTTCTTCTCTGTTAGCCACTTGTTGGGAGCTTGAGTTCTCTATGCGTGTAAGGTGCTTGGTAAGGATTTGTACTTTTCCTTGGCAGAGATCCATAGAAATGAGTGTTTATGTCTACAGGATTTTTGAGTCCCATGACTTGTAATGCCAAAACAGGAAGTTGATTTTTATCTTTACAGAAATGTTAGGTCTGCTTTTCTACTGCTCATTATTTCACAAGTTGGGTCTTTAGATCTGGATTCTCCCGTAGTCATAAAATGCACTGGAGGTTTGCTCTTGGGTAAGATAGTCACAGGACTTGTTTCCCCCATTCAGGTGTCTGCTCAGGTCTCCTCCTCACAGGCATTCATTAGCCATCTTGCTTCAAACGTCCCCATTCCAACCACTATCCCCTGAGCCTGTATTATCATTTCCTTCACAGCACTTATCACTCCCTGATTTTATACTGTACCTTCTTTTGTTTCTCTTTTATTTTCATCTCTTCCACCAGAAGCTGAGTGTCATGGGATATTGATCTTGCTCCTATCTGTTTCTGCTATGGCTAATAGCATGTTCTTAATAACAGCTATTGATGTTATTAATAAATAACACTACAGGCTGTCAATAATAGGCTCTTAATAAATATTTATCCCTTAAAGCAAAGAAATAATTCCAAGGGATCTGAAGATGAAAGTATTCTGGACATTCCAAGTCCAGTTAATAAAAATGTCACCTACACTTAAAAGCAAAAGTTTAAAAACCTCTCTTAATAGGCATTTCAATATTTTAAAAACTTGACAAATAACTCGATACAGAGTCAAATGACACAAAAGAACATTGCCACACTTAAGGGAAAATATATATTTGACTTTAAATCTCCTTTTTTAGCTTTCTCTTTTAAAAATTACCATGGGTTTGTCTTCCCCATATTAAATTAATCCAAACAATTTAGTTAAACTGAGAGGATTCTCAGAACACTTAAGAAGTACTCACAAAAAAATGAAAATCTAAATCTATTTGGAAAAAAAATCAAGTTTTTAAAAAGTCACTTGGAGGATAAATTAAAATGTAAACATTATTTTAACATACTTATGACCCTTTTTTTCATCTTGTTTACATGGCATGAAAGTTGGTCTTCTTTTTCCTTTCTGCTTAAACTCATTCCCTTTGGGAGCGGGATGACAAAATAGAAAGACAAAAAAGTAGAGGCTTTGTGTCTGAAATCTCACTTCTGGGTTTCAGGGTTTTACAAATTACAGTGTAAATAAAGATAATTTTCTGGACTGGGGAAGGCGGGTATTTTTTCCTATGTAAATATGTCTTCCTGAATGTCTGAGTGAAGCTACGGTAAGTGATGATCAGAGAGAGGGAGGAGCTGACCCAGTTGAACAGTGAGAAGCCGAGTTAGAGGCTCAGGATGGGAGACTGGAGTTGATGTTCAGCCTGAGGAAGCTGTCAGCCCCTGCTGGTCAATGCAGTGTAAATCAGAGAAGAAAAAGGAATTGTCTTGTGAAAGATTGGCTTACCTTGCCTTGACTCAGGGAAGTGGGAGGAGAAATAAGACTCCTCTGAGAATTCCTAACGCAAATCCTGTGCTTTCATGTGTAACGGCCTGAATTCATAGCACCAGAAAACATCACATTGGAAATTTAAATTATTTAGCTGTATTAGCAGTAACCTACATGCTTAGAGAAGCACATTTTCTAAAGGAACACACTTTAAACCAAGGTCTCAAAGAATGCCCAGAGATAAAATTGCAAGAAACAAGGGCTTATAATTAAAAAAAAAAAAAAGCCAATAAACCCATCTGGCAGGCAGAACCCCCTCTCCCCCCAAGATATCCACACCCTAATCCCTGATATGAATGTCACATCACATGGCAAAAGGACTTTGCCAATGTAAGTAAGGAAGATTATGTTGGATTAATTTAGTGGACCCAATGTAATCACATAAGATCTTAAAAACAGAAATTTCTCTGCTTGAGTCAGAGAGATGTGGTACAAGAGACACATGAGAGACACAGCCAAGAAGAAGTCAGAGAGACCCCAGTTTATGCAGGATTAACATGCTTTGCTGGCTCTGAGATGTGGGGTCCATGTCCAAGGACCAGTGGGAGCCTTCTTAGGAGCCAAGGGCGGGCCTTGGCTGGCTGACAGCCAGCGAGGAGATGGGGAGTTCAGTCCTACAACTGCAAAGAACTGAATTCAGTCAACAAGCTGAACAAGCTTGGAGCAGATTCTTTCCTAGAGCCTCAAGCAAGGGAGACGCTCTGCTAATGTCTTGATTACAGTTTTAGGAGGCCTGGATCAGAGGAATCAGCTAAATCACACTTTCTGGCCTTCTGGCCACAGAAAGAGATTATTTCCAAAGGAACCGAATTCCTCTAAAAGATGACCTGTCATGGTAACAATGGGAACCGGTAGAAAATGGAATGATTCTTCAAAATGCGGAGAAAAAACATCACCTAGGCAACTGAGTATTCAGTGAATCCACTTTTTAAAGATAAAAGTGAAATACACTTATAGGAAAACAAAAATTGGGTGATTTTGTTATCCTAAGTTAATTACTAAAGAATTTGGTTCAGAAAGAAGAATTATTCTAGAGAGAAACATCGATGTAAAAAACCCCTAATTGGGGCACCTGGGTGGCTCAGTCAGTTAAGCGGCTGCCTTTGGCTCAGGTCAGATCCCAGGGTGCTGAGATAGAGCCCAGCGTGGGGTTCCCTGCTCAGCGGGGAGTCTGCTTCTCCCTCTGCCTGCAGCTCTGCCTACTTGTGCTCTCTCTCTCTGTGTCAAATAAATAAATAAAATCTTAAAAAAAAAACCAACAAAACCAATATGCAAATAAATCCGAACATTTATATTATAAAAGGGATAACAATAAATTCTAAATTGTTGGAGTAAAAAAAAAATCAAAACATACTAAAAGCCTATAGGAGAATACAGATTATAAGTAAAAGGTAGAAAAGAGCTAAGGCATTCAGATGCCTTCATTCTTCAGTGAGACAATAAAGATACTGATGATTCATTATAGTCTGAAGAAAAGAATGGAACTTGCTTAACCTGAAATATAGTATGCATTAAAAACAACCAACAAAGATCATGATCACCAAAGAAATATTAAAATATTCTCTTTGAAATTCTTTTGAAATATTTCCTTTAGAAACAAGACAAATTTGACCACTAGCACTATTTCTACTCAACATCAGACTGAAGAATCTGCTAGTACAGTAAGAAAATTAAATAAATAAACAATATAAAGGGATAGGAAAGATAGAAATAAAATGATAATTTGTTGCAGGTTATATGATTGTCTCTATAACCACAAAACAAAAGGTATAAAAGAAAGAAAACGTTAATAGCAAGAAAATAAACAAGAAAAATACAACAAAAATGTGTAAGATTTATATGTAAAATGATTATATTTTATTGAAGGACATGAAAGAAAACTTTCAAAATGTAATGGTATAATATTCATGGATGGGAACACTTGGTACAGAAAAGATATCAATACTCCTCAACATACAAATTTCTTTTAATTCCTAAAAAAAATCCTACCAGCTTTCTTCAAGAAATTTGGCAAGCTGATTCTAAAATATATACAGAGGATCAAAGGACCAAAAATAGCCAAGACATCTAAGAAAGAAAACTAAGTTAAGACACTTGCAGATATTGGGACTTATACTGCTATAATACTCAGTACAGTGTAGTTTTGATTCAGGGAGAGACAAGCAGATCAGTGATGCAGAACATAGAATCCAGAGTGGACACGGAATAACTGGAACCTTGTTATATGACAGAGCAAGCGCCAATCTATGTAGAAAGATGATCTGTTCAGAAAACCACGCTGTTGTACAGCTGAGCATCGAAGTGGAACAAAAATGGGTTCCTAATTTGTACCATACAAAAATTAGAATTCCAGACAGATACTTTTAGAAAGCAAAGTAGGGAGGGACCCGATAAACAAAACACACCAAAAACACAGACCTAAAAGAAAAGATTGATTAAGCTGAATATATTAGAATAAAGAATTTATGTTCCTCAAGAAACTTCAGAAAGAAAATTAAAATATAAGCTACAAACTGGTATAGAGACTTGATTGATTTTGTATATTGATTTTACCTCCAGCAAACTTTTGTAAGGCTTTTCTTATTTCTAATAATCAGTCAATAGATTCTTTGGAATTTTGCATATAGACAATTACTCCATCTGCAAATAACTATAGTTTATTTTTAGATTTCCAAAGCCATTGTAGTAGTTAATGAAATGTCATATGTCACATGTCAGGCAAGATGCAATAGCTCTTCTTTTACCTTGGATACCATAGGTCACTCTGTGGGAGAATTAATGAAATGCCTACTATATATACCTGCTATGAAATTAGAGGTTTCAATCCTCAAGGGAACCTGGACTTTGTGTTATTTGATAGACTCTGGGTGTAAGACTAGGTCAAGTCTGGAAACCAGAGGAAGGATCATAACTTTTCAGTGACCAGATATCAACCAAGAGGCTTTAATGTTAAACTCTGAGAAGGAATAAGAGTGGTAATATTACTGAATAAAACACCAAAATACTAAAAATCAGCAGTTTTCTTATAAATCATAAGGAACCAATAGAAAATGTAATAGAATGTAGTCATCTTAATGAAAAAAAAACTGTAAAAGAATACACTAGGATATACTAATAAGAACTGTACAATATCTATCTTAAGGAAATTAAAATTGAAATTGTTCATTAAAGAAAGAACAAATATTGGAAAGAAACATCACACTCCTGGAATAGGAAGACCATATAATATTAAAGATATCAGTTTCTCCTATTATATTTTATGCAATACCAAAGATTAATGTATAATATCTATTTTATAAGATCTTATTAACAAGATTTATTTTATTGGATTTGATCAGCTGGTTCTAAAATTTTCATGGAAGAACAAATGTGTAAAAATGTATAAAGGAGTATATATTCAGACACATAAACTTCTCTCTAAGCATTCCATAGAAATATACCTACAGTTCACTGCAACATAGGTCGTGATCAAAAATGCAAGATTTTTGTGGAAAAATTATTTGAATTAGCAAAAAAGTTGCCTAAATATAAATAAGATGAATTAAAAATTTTCATAGTATGGAATATTATGCATTCACTTATTAGATTTAGATAACTGTGTGTGAAATGGAATAAAACAATCTCTAACAGATACAGTTAGATGAAAAAAATCAAGCTGCAAAACAAGGGTGGTAACATTTCAATTTGGTTAACAAAAGAGGGCTAGATATAAATATGTGTAATATGTATGTAATTTACCTGAAAATGCATAAGAGAAAGAATCAAATGTTGGTAATGATTAATTTTGTGGAGGGAAAGGGACATAGAGTAGAATGTTAAAGGACTTTTACTTTGCTCTATATTTAGGATTTTTATAAATAGATTTTAATGTGTGGCTTGTATAATTATCTTCAAAGGGAAAATGCGATGCACTAGTTAATAAGGTTGAACTGCTTGCTGTCTCTCCAATAAATATTCTCTTTTTCCTCAGAAAAAGAATTTTTAACCCTCACATAGTGACCTAACTAAATCCTAAAAGCCCCAGTGTCCTACTAACCAAGTGTGTGCAGGCAATCAAGTGCTGACCAATTAGATGTGAAAGGACCACTTCCTGACCCAGCTTAGAGTTAGGTTAAGTGTCCTCTCTCCCCATTTCCCTGTCTTCTTGATGGAAAGCAGATGGTGTGGAAGTTGCTGGAGCAGCCACCCAGGATCAGGAGATAAAGCCCACAGTCAAGAGTGGTAGAATCAGAAGGAGTGAAATCTCACCATTTGCAACATGGATGCACTTTGAGGGCATTGTGCTAAGTGAATACGTCAGACAGAGGAAGACAAATACCACATGATCTCACTTGTATGTGGAAATAAATTTTTTAAAAAAACAAAACAAAATAAAACCAAGATTATGGATACAAAGAACATATTGGTCATTGAATAGGGAGTAGATGAAATGAGTGGAGGTTAAAAGGTATACACTTCCAGTTGTAAAATAAGTCATGGGGATGTAATTGGTGACTATAGTTAGTAATACTATATTGCTTATTTGAAAGTTGCTAAGAGAGAAGATTTTAAAAGTCCGCATCTCACACACAAAAAGTTTGTAACCATATATGGTGATGGATGTTATCTAGACTTACTGTGGTGATCATTTTGAAATATGTACAAATATGGAATCATTATGTTGTACACTTGACACCCATATGAAGTTATGTACCAATTATACTTCAATTTAAAAAAAAAAAAAGAAGAAGAATGGTAGGACCCCCAAAAAGGACTTGAGAGCCTGATGATTGTAGCTACCATAAAGCTTGGATTGCCTACCAGCATTTTCACATAAGCACCAAATTCAATTCTATTTATGCCTTCTCATTCAGAACCAACCCGAAGGGGCCTGAATGATTCAGCACTCCTGAGAAGTCAATGATGTTTCACTGATGTTATGTCACCTACGAGAATAATTCACTTAGGTTCATATAACTTTAGTTTATAGTAAGGGTCCTAAGCCTCAAGATTTTAATAAGAAGATAATTTAGCATGGTATGACTTGCTATTATTGCAATAATCCAGGATCCTAAAATGATCAGTATTCATTCTTGAGTACCTACCTCCCGGTCCCCACCCCCCACACACCAAGTCCTTCATTCAAAAACTCATTCTAAAATCTATTAGGGTTTTTTGGCAAATATTTATATTAAATTTTAGGAACCAATTTTGTTCCTTTTGAAGATAAAAACCTTTCCTTTCTCTATGATTCTCTACACTTATATTTGATAAATTGATATTCAAACTCCCATTACACTAGAATCCAAATTGTGCAGACCAGATTTTACTCATTTAGAACTACGTATTAATATACACTCTCCTTCATGACCCATGCCTTCAGCTCTTTCTTTTCAATCTTTGGTTCCTCCTTTCAGTCTAGAGATCTTTATCCCTAAAGTGAAAGAAAGAAGTGAAAGAAGAGTCGAGAGTTCTATTTCTTCACCATGTTGTTGGCCATTATTTCATTTTGATCTTCTGGCTCTAATCATAATTTTAAAAGCCCTTTATGTTGTTGATAGTAATAAATTTGCAAATCTCATTTTGTGTCTTTTACATTCCTACAAATGCATGTTATATTCCCATATATTCTTTTTGTTTTGCATGGTTCTCTTAAAATATATATTTCAGATCCACCTATAATGCAAATTATTTTTCCAACCACTTTTCAACATATTACTTTTTTCTTGACTCAGCCTTAGCTCCATAAAACCATTTCTCATCTATTTCTGAGTTCCAAGGCAATTTCTGTCAAGTGTAAAATTCTGTAATTGTTTATTCTCTAAATGCCTCCTGATACAGAGTTTTTTTCCTATCACGATGCATAGTGTTTACCTCCTTCATATTTTTAAAATCTTATGCTATCGCTTTAGGCATAACGTAGTTACTTAATAACTATTATATTTACCTAGAGTGTTCAATGATCAATATGATGTATAACTTATTAACTATTTTAATATTAGATATTAGTCAACCTAATAAAATCAAGTTTCTATTTTAAAATAACACTAGTATTTTGTTATTATGCATTATCATAAACATAACAAAGTATTTCATGCATATTTAATAATGCACGATAAATACTGATGATTCTTAGGTATATTGATTATATCCTTATTGATCATTTGAAGGCTTTTGAGTGAGATATTAGGGCACACTTTGAAGATGTCTTGAACTTATAAACGAAAAATTCATTAAAAATCATTTTATTTCACAATTTACTATATATATTCCATTTTTCCATGAATGGAATCCATCAGGTAAGAATTGTTTCTTTAGGTAATTGTGCACCTGTCACAGAGTGAGAACCAATAAAATAGTGGGTAGGCCTGATCATTCTAGGGATTCATAGACACCCACTAGGTCATGTTTATAGTTGTCTGTTCTTTAATTGCATAATATTTTAAATTGAATTTTATTAAGTCCAAGTTCTTAGGATCCAAATGTGTTTTTGTTCTTGTCTTAATTGGGTAGCACTCATAGTTGTTTGTTTGCTCATGTATTTGTTAGTTTTTATTATTGTGAGTTAAATTTGGTGGAAAATAATCTATGGGAATCTTGAGAGGTGAGATAAGGTTGCTTTCTTCTGGAATGTATTTGGGATTTTTGTTTTTTGGGTGTTTGTTGTTTGTTTGTTTGTTTGTTTGTTTGTTTGTTTGTTTGTTTTTTGCTGGTCAGTGGAGATACTTCCAACCTGAGACCATGTAAATTATCAGAGTGTGGGGTTTCCCTTCAGGTACTATAAATTTTAACCCCATACATACGTGAGGGTAGTCAATGATTACAAATGCTCAGAAGAAACAATTATCTCTCCTGAAATGTGGGAGCTTTGACGAGGCAGACATTTTTTCTTCTGAATTCTCTTTGCCCATAGGCAGATTTCTTTTTTAACTAATGTTTTCATTAAAAAACAATCTTTTTTTAGAGTGGCAGGTTTATGCAAGGAGGCTTATCTCCTCCTGTTAAATGGGCCCTAGGTATAGTTTTCATTTCTCTCCTTAGATCCCAAACCCTAAATTGGAAATTCCTGGTTCCAGTGTCCGTTCCGAGGACAATCCTAATTTTATAGAGTTTTGCCTCCTTTTCCAGTCACAATTCCATGGTGTTTATTATGTTTGTGATTGCTGCTTATTTTTGTTTTTGCCTCTAGACATGTCTCTTACTTTCCAGAGAACTCAGAAATTCATTTAAAAGTATTGGTTTTGTTTTTATCCTTAGAGAAATGTCTATTGATTTGGAGAAGTAAAGGAGTGAAAACAGTGTGTGTGAGGAGAGAGGAAATAATTTCAGAAGAAAGAAAATAGAAGGGTACACTGTTATAAAAGCTAAGGAGAAAGTGTGTTTTCAAAAGAAAGGGAAACTCAATACAGGAAGAGCGTCATTTCTCTCTAAATTGAGATATAAGTTTCATAAAATTCTTACCAAAATCCCACAAGGTTTTTGATAAACACAGACAAGCTTATTCTACAAATTGAGAAAGTCAGACTATAGAAGAGTTCAAACAATCTTGAGAAAGAATAGAGTGGAAGGAACGACTCAACCCAGTATTAAGGTTTACTGTATAGCTACAGTGATCAAGCTAACATAGTATCGGTGAGCGACAGACAGATCAATAGAAAAGAAGAGAAAACCCAAAAATAGAAGCACGCAAATATCTCAGCTAATTTTTCACAAAGATGCAAAAGCAATTCAGTAGAGGAAATACAGCTTTTTGAACAAAAGATGTTGGAGCAATTCAACACTATAAACAAAACAAAACAAAACAAAAAAAATAAAGGACCACAAATGAGATCTTACACTTTATATAAAAAGAAACTGAAAATTAATAACAGATTTTAATATAAAACTATAAAAATGTAAAGCTGATTACTATAAAATGTAAAAATTTTGAAAAAAACATAGGAATAAACTTTGGGAATCTAGGTGAGGTGAAGAGTTCTTAGATTAGACAAGCACAATCCATAAAAGGAAAAGTTTAGGGGCGCCTGGGTGGCTCAGTCAGTTAAACGTCTGCCTTCAGCTCAGGTCATGATCTCAGGGTCCTGGGATCCAGCCCGGCTTCATCGGCCTCCCGGTTCAGCAGGGAGCCTGCTTCTCCCTCTGCCCCTGCCCCTGCTTGTGTTCTCTCACACTCGCTCTCTCTCTCAAATAAACAAATTCTTTAAAAAGAAAAAGAAAAATAGTGACAGCCACAAGTGAATGTGAAAAAACTGGATTGCTGATAGATGGCTAGAGGAGATGTTTAATAGAACAGTTGCTCGGGAACACAATTTGGCAATTTCTTATAAACTAAACACACACTACTATATAACCCCACCCTTGCGTCTTTATCCCAGAGTAACAAAAACTTATGTTCACACAAAAAACCTATATTTGAGTGTTTATAGCAGCTTTATTTATAATAGCCCCAAACTGGAAACAACTCTAATGTTCTTCAGCAGGTAAATGATCAAACTGTGGTATCTCTCTGTACTGCAGAATAGCATCCGGGAGAAAAAAAACAACAACAAATCATCGCTACAGGAACAACTTAGATGAATCTCAAGGGAATGCTAGTGAGTGAAAAAGCTAATCCTAAAAGGTTGCATACTTTATGATTCCATTTATAAAACCATTTTAAGATGACAAAATTGTAAATAGAACAGATTAGTGGTTGCCATGGGGTTAGGGATGGGGTTGGGAGTGGGATGGAAATAGGTGTGTCTCTGTAACAAGAGGCATTTTTGTGGTGATGAAATTGTTCTGTTTCTTGACTGGTCGTAGATGAATGAATCTATATTTGTGATAAAATTGCAAAGAAATAAGCACACACACACACCCAAATGCATTAAAAGTAGAGAAATCAAAATAAAATCAGTGGGTGTACCAATGTCAGTATCCTGGGAGTGATGTACTATACTTTTGCAAGACGTTATAATGGCAGACACCAGATAAAACATACCAGGGATTCCTCTAAGGGAATGAATAGGAAAAAAAGACACGGAGATGGTCTCTAGGAATTGAGTCTCTCTACCTTGACAAACCTCAGAGAATGTTGGAACATGAGAATGTCTAGTTTGAGTAAAAGTACAAGAGATGTAGGAATGAAAATAAGGAGATTAATGATAAGTAGGCACATCGAGCTGTTCACTGCCCATTTCCCCCACAAGTCTCCTACCTAAGAATACGTGACAACTAGTAACCAGGCATTCCCCATACCACCTCCGACTCCCCATTCTTCCTCACCACTCCTCACTCCTCTCTCCTGCAAATGGTGGTTGCTTTCCACACATGTGCTATGAACTTCCTGGGGAAATGTAGGGCACCCAGTCTGGGGGACCCTGTTCCAGAACAAAACTCACTCCTGCCTTTACAGGATTTCACAGAGCAACATCCATTACCTCATTTACTTGTAGTCAAACAAAAGCCTTATCTGAAAACTGGGAACTCTACTATCTAGCACATAGGGTTGTAAACAAAACTTTACAATACGTGATAGGCTATGCAAGGTTTGATTAATAAAAATCCGACAATAATAATAGTGAGAAATCTGTTAAATTAATTAAACAGAGGCCTTTGGACTGCAGTGGCTTTAACGCCATAGTGACCCAAGCAAGCAAACGAAAACCTAAGCTCAAAATGCTGTAGGCTTAGAAACCAAAACCCAAGGACAACCAATCACAAAGACTTAGCCAGCCTTTTCCAAATAAGGCGAATGCTTAAGGTATAGCCAATCAAATAATTTCCTTGCTTTGCTTCCACCCTTCTTGGTAGAAAGAAGTCTTCTCCCTAGCATCTATAGGTGGGCAGAGCGCTCTAATCATTTCCAGTTTGGTGCAGCCCAATTGGAATTGGTTTTTGCTCAAATAAACTCTTAGAGTTTTTAATACAAATCAGTTTGTGTGTGTGTGTGTGAGTGAGTGTGTGTGCATTTTGGGGGTTTTGTTTTGTTTTAGCAAATCTAAGGAGGAAAGAACAAATGGAGAGTAGGGCAAAGGTTGTGGGTGGGCATGGCGGTGTTGTGACTTACCGATAAAGGCACTGCACACTAAAGACTTTCTTCTCAACAAAGCACCCTGTGCTCTGTCTGCCCCTCTGCCCTGGTGCAGGTTTTCACTTGGCCACAAAGCAAACCAAAGTCTCATTTTCCCCTGGGACTCACAGTCAGAACATCCCTTGCTCAAATTCTTTCTGTCCTCTGCCATGGCAGCAAGGCAATTGTTAAAATTAGGGCCAGGAAGCTCATTCCTGCTCTCAAATAATTGGGACATAAAAAAATGACTCTTTTCCCCTTCCAAAATCTCCTCCTCTCAGGCCCCAGGCCCGGGGCTAGGCTTTCTTATCAACAATCAGGCACTAAAAATGTTACTTTGTGACCTTGGCTAACTCATCTTGCCACAATGATCTTTTTTCCCTAACCTGTATAATGAAGTTCAACAACTTAACCTAAAGCCAAGTGTTCCTATACTCTGTTTGCCTTCACAGCTTATTCTCTGTGATGATCAGTGGACTGATGACAAAAAGGTCCTACAATATAACACTCCAATGGGAAACAGGAGAGCTTCATTTTTATCTTTCAAATCATTGCTAATATGATAGATTAGAAATTGTATTTCCTCTTAAATATAACAATTTGGTTATAATTAGGGTTTGCATTCTTTCTTTAATATGTTTTCTAATAACCTGTAACTTTTTATTAATTTCCTGTTTGTATTCCTATCCCTCTCACTGAGTGAGTTCCTTCCCGTTTTAGGACCTGGCATATGCCCTGCTTGTCATGTGTTGCGGGCATTTACCTCGTTGGCTGTTTGCCAACTGATTTCCTTCTCCATTCCTTCCACTCCTTCCTGGGGTGATAATAATACTCACCTTACCTTGCTGAGAAGTGATTTAATGAAAGGACTCCTGTAAAGCATTTAGATCCTAAAGGTCAATCAATATATGGTAACTATAATTACACCCCACGTCTAGGAAGTCCTATTATTGTTTTATAAAATGACTTGGATTAGGAAATCTCTAAGAGCTGTTCTAGCTATTATTTTAATCTAATTTTATGGTGATTATTTCCTAAGTATAATGAGTTCTTACATTATAATGAGTTCTCCTTTTCTTTAATGCCAGGTTATTAATCTGAGACGATAATGAAATACAGTTAAAATGAAACAATGGTAGGGGACTTCAACAAGGACGCAACTGGTTTCATTAAGTACCCAAATACAAATTTTAGTAGAAATTATATTTATATAAAATAATGTCAAAGTTAAATGACTAATGGAGACAGAAAAGAGAAACAGCAAAACAAAGGTAGAAAATATTTTTCAGTGAATATTAAATCTTGTACATGTTATTTCTTACATTGTGACAGTGGCATGTTTTTATAGTTTTGAATAATTTAAAATAAATTTTACCTTGAAAAGATATAGTTAAACAATAAAAGGAGAAAGATAGTTTATATTTCCCAAAGGGGGGAAAAAAAGTCTCTATGACATCTACCTGTCTTGAGGTCATTCATGACCCATTGGAAGCTTAATGGCTAAGCAGTTCAAATAAATTGTCCAGATAGAAAAATATTCTCAGTTCTCTACCAACTGTACCCGTTGGTTATACATAAAATGCTGTCTAAGATTTGGAATGGTGTTATACTAAGAGAAATATAATACTCTAAGTAACTAATTTTTTTTCCTCCAACTTTTTCTTCCATTAGCCTCTTACCCTGTCTCTTAAAGGTCATTAGAATTTTGAAAACAAAAAGCAAGCTAAGCCTGGAGTGGTTGTTTTTAAGTTTTATTAAAGACTCATTTCCTTTTACTTGGTTCACACCCTAAGAGAAGAATTCCATGGGAGGAGACGGTAGAGCAATGTCCTTGAAAATCAGTAATGTCCTTCTTCTAATCAGTAGAATTGTATTCCCCTGGGAGTGATTATTTATTTTTTTTATCATCACAGTTTACTTTAGTGGATAACAAATGTCTATACAGCCAAAACTCAATGTCCAAATGCTTCATCTTGTGACTGAGATTGTGTTATAGGCTCTAAAGTACAAACTTTTGCTTGAAACAACTTTGTTTTGTTATTATTGTAACTTGAATTTGCCCTTATCAAAATAATTTTATATTTATCATCTATAGGCAACAGATGTACTTCCCAAAAGATAATTATAATATCTTTTTAATGAAACATGTGAGTTCATTATTTAAAAGAACCTCTAGAGTATTATTTTCATTTTATACTATAAAAAATCAAATAATATGTCATATTTTAAAAACAAGGTAGATATGTATTATATGGGTTCATATTATATCTTTACAAAAGTTTAAGTTTTTACTTATTTTAAACAGATTTTATGGTATGTTTTAGCTTGTTAAATATATTTTATGAAGAACAACTTCATTTTTTAAAATTTATTTTGTTTTATTTTTAACATTTTAAAATTTATTTTTATTTATTTTTTATTTTGTTGCTCTAATTCCAGTATAGCTAACATGCAGTGGTATATTAGTTGCAGGGATATAATATAGTGATTCAACATTTCCATATGTCACCTAGTACTCATCACTAGTGCAGTCCCCAGTCCCCATCGCCGATTTCACCCGTTCTCCCACCCCCCTCCCCTCCGGTAACCACCAGTTTGTTATCTATAGTTAGAGTCTGTGTTTTCATTAGTCTTTCTGTCTCTTTTTTTCCTTTGCTTGTTTGTTGTTTCTTAAATTCCACATATGAGTGAAATCATATGGTATTTGTCTTTCTCTGACCGACATTTTGCTTGTTGCAGAAAAATAAAAATCAGACCGGAAAATAAAAATCAGACCGATGAGAGACCAAGGGATACTCAGAGAAGTAGGAGAACTCGGATTTATTTTATGCGGGTGGACCCAGATGAGCTCATGCTGCAAATTCTGGGTCCCCGATAATGGGGTTATAGGGCTCTTATAGGGGACTGCAGGCAGTCAGGTTCCAAGGGCTCTGCTGACTGCGGTAGGTGGGTTTAAACTGGGGGAGTGGGGGCTGCTTTAGGCAGGAACAGTAGTGCAGTGAGCCTGTGGCAGGAAGCCTGTTTACAGAAGCAGAAACGGTTGGTTATCTCTTGCTTCCAGTAGGACTTCTGGTTATCTCTAGCTTATTGTTAGTAACTTTCAATCTTCTGGGGCCTCCCGGCCTGGGACTGCTCTGGGCAATTTTCCTCTTCAGCTAAGCATAATATTCTCTAGCTCCAACCACAACATTGCAAATGGCAAGATTTCCTTCTTTTTTATGGCTAAGTAATATTCCATTGTATATATATACCACCTCTTCTTTTTTCACTTTTTTCTCTAAGTTTTTATTTAAATTTAAGTTAGTTAACATATAGTGTAGTATTGGTTTCGGGAGTAGAATTTAGTGATTCATCACTTATATATAACACCCAGTGCTCATCACAACAACTGTCCTCCCTAATGCCCATCACCCATTTAGCCCATCCCCCCGCCAACCTCCCCTCCAGGTATCCTCAGTTTGTTCTTTATAGTTAAGAGTCTCTTATGGTTTGCCTCTTTCTGTTTTTATCTTATTTTATTTTTCCTTCCCTTACACGATGTTCATCTGTCTTGTTTCTTAAATTCCACATTATGAATGAGATCATATAGTACCTGTCTTTCTCTGGCTGACTTATTTTGCTTAGCATAATACACTCTAGTTCCATCCACATCATTGCAAATGGCAAGATTTTGTTCTTTTTGATGATGAGTAATATCCCATTGTGTGTGTGTGTGTGTATACATATATATATATATTAATTACATCTTCTTTATCCATTCATTGGTCTATGGACACTTGGGCTCTTTCCATAGTTGGGCTATTGTTTGTTGATAATGCTGCTATAAACATTGGGATGCATGTACCCCTTTGAATCTACATATTTGTATCCTTTGGGTAAATATCTAGTAGTATAATTGCTGGGTCGTAGGGTAGTTGTATTTTTAGCTTTTTGAGGAACCTCTATACTCTTCCAGAGTGGTTGCACCAGTTTGCACTCCCACCAGTAGTGCATCATGGTTCCCCTTTCTCTATGCTTGCCAACATCTGTTGTTTCCTGTGTTGTTAATTTTAGCCATTCTGACTGGGATGAGGTGGTATCTCATTGTGGTTTTGATTTGCATTTCCCTGATGATAAGTGATGTTGTGCATCCTTTCATGTGTCTGTTAGCCATCTGGATGTATTTTTGGAAAAATGTCTATTCGTGTCTTCTGCCCATTTCTTAACTGGGTTATTTGTTTTTTGGGCACTGAGTTTGATAAGTTCTTTATAGATCTTGGATACTAACCCTTTATCAGACATGTCATTTGCAAATATCTTCTCCCATTTTGTAGGCTGCCCTTCAGTTTTGTTGATTGTTTCCTTCGCTGTGCAGAAGCTTTATATCTCGATGAAGTCCCAATGGTTCATTTTTGCTTTTGTTTCTCTTGCTTCTGACGAAGGAGCTAATAAGAAGTTGCTACAGCCAAGGTCACAGAGGTACTGTCTGTGTTCTCCTCTAGGATTTTGATTGTTTCCTGTCTCACATTTAAGTCTTTCATCCATTTTGAATTTATTTTTGTGTATGGTGTAAGAAAATGGACCAGTTTTATTCCTTTGCTTGTCACTGTCCAGTTTTCCCAGCACCATTTGTTGAGGAAACTGTCTTTTTTCCGTCGGATGTTCTTTCATGCTTTGTCGAAGATTAGTTGACCATATAGTTGTGGGTCCATTTCTAGGTTCTCTTGAAGATCATCTCTTTAAAAATGTATGTGAATAACAGCTTATCCTGAATTCATTTTGAGGGTCTTTTTTTTTTTATGTTTTGATACACAAATTACATGTGACATAGAGATGATACCCCATAGTGTAGAAGATATAACCTCAGTCTTTTTGTACTATAAACACTAAATGCATGAGCGCAGAATATGAGTACAGAATGCAACAAATGAAGCCATGCAACACAGAAAAGCAGCTGTGAATTAGTGGTGTTAGGGGGAAACCTTTACGTTACTCATTAAAGGTAATTAAGACCCAATTAAGGACAAAACTGTTAAGTTTTTAACATGCATTGAAAAGAAGCTAAGCAAGAGCAAAGATATAATGTGATGCCATAGTATTTTTCTTAGAAATTAACATTTAAGAGTAATTTTCACTAACACCCATTGCCAAAACTATAGTCAAGGACTCAAATTACTTCTTTTGCCCTTCTCTCAGTGATTTCCAAGTGGCCAAATAGAACAGAGGATCTAAAAGTGGGGAAGGGATGTTGTAATGCTAGTACAATAGTAAACAATTGCAAGAAAGCTTGTATATTCTATAGCCACTCTATCCAATATGGTAGCAAGTTTGGGCTACTTAAAGTTAAATTTAAATTAATTAAGATTTAATTAAATTAGAAATTCAGTTTATCAGTCACACCAGACACATTTCATGTGCTCAATAGCTACATGTGACTCATGGCTGCCATATTGGGGCCACAGGTACAATCTCTGTCACTATAGAAAGCTTTATTGGACAGTACTGCCCTAAAATTGCCAGATTTGGCAAAGGCACCCATGGAAATATGGATTATTTTCACATGTCTTTGGGGTTATTCAAATTTTATAAAGTAGTGATGAGATAATAGAAATATGCTTTTACAGTATTAAGAGATTATTGAGTCTTATGAGAAGAGCACAACATTTGGCCTTAGATCATTCTGGATTCAAATCTTACCACCATTAAGTGACCTTGGACCTATTACTTTAGTTCTTGAGTCGTTGTCCCTTTATTTGGAAAATAAGGTAACATGATGCTTGCTGCAAAAGAAGTTTACAAGTATTAGAAATTATGTGTGGAAAGTGCTTCCTGTAGTGGATGACACATATTCAGCTATGGTAGTTATTGTTTTTATTAACAAACGGAAAATGTGCAATGCTGTTGATCACATACAAAAATCATACTTTGGACAAAGTGTGAGTCTATTTGCTAGGAAAAGTATCTTATTAAGGCCTCAGTTCCTTTCAGAATCTTTACACCAAAAATGTTTATGATCGTGGTAATCACAGGACAGGGAGGAAATGACCAAGCCAGGACAGGAAAATATACAACCTCAAAGAAACCAGTGAATCTGGAGAGGATAATGAGAGAATAAACTGGTATGAAAAGGAGAAGTGAGAGATGATCTTTTTTTTTTTTTTAAGGTACATATATCCAAGGGTAGAAAGGGGAAAAGCTAATCTCAGATGAAGTTTCTCCTAGAAACATACCAGAAAAGAGTATGAAGCATAATCACATAATCAAAGAGGGAAGGAAAAATCATTTCTCAGTACAAGACTCTGAGGAACCAGTTTTCTATAAAACTAGTTTTCCTGTGCTAGAGAGGCAAATCTGTCTAAAAGACCCAAGGGAAAAAGGATGGCAAAACTGCTAAAAACATCTGCTCCTGGTGTGCTTTATAACCTTATGCAAGTCACTCTAAATTGATGTGCCACTGTTTGTGCTACACAAAATACATAGGTTGAACCAGATGATGTTCAGTCCCTCCAGATTCAGTAAGTAAAACTTACAATAAGTCGTTTTTATCTGAAATTAAAATTTGCATTCTCTGAGGTCATCATCAGAAAGAGGCATCCCAGAAAAGGCATATGGCCCAATTTCTGGAGGAACATACATAAAGGATAACACAAGTCACATGTCACTATGGCCAAATCTTCCATAATAGAGAATAAAGGAGACAAAGAGATAAAATTTCAGAGCTAGGGAGGGATCTCAGGTATTGTCTGTATATTCCATGGAAACATCAGGTGCCTGAAATTAACCTGGACACTGGTAAAGACAGGATGTTTGGAAGAGAAAGAAACTCATCCCTTTAGCAGAAGACCGGGGCTTTTTAACACCCGAAGTAGCAGGAATAGGGGCACCCAGGTGGCTCAGTCGTTAAGCATCTGCCTTCGGCTCAGATTATGATCCCAGTGTTCTGGGATTGAGCCCTGCATCGAGCCCTGAATCGGGCTCCCGGCTTAACGGGAAGCCTGCTTCTCCCTCTCCCACTCCCCCTGCTTGTGTTTGCTCTCTCGCTGCCTCTCTCTCTGTCAAATAAATAAATAAAATCTTAAAAAAAAAAAGTAGCAGGAATATGCTGGATGAAACAAGAAACAAGGCGAAGAACTTAGAATACTGTTGAGATAGCCCAGAGGACTCAGACTCAGGAATCAATTTCCATTTAATTCTGAAAAATGAAGTCAAGACTATATAAAGACAATAACAAAACCTGTTATTACTCCACATCTAAATACTGAAAACCCACATGTATCATAAGTAGTGGTTGGTATTGCGGGTGCAGCGATGAACAAAACAACCACAATCCCAGCCCTTCGAAACTTAAAAACCATCTATGTCTAAAATGACATCACAATTTGTCACAATTTCTATTGTGAGTTTAATAAATACATGTATTTGTACTGATAAAAGCATTCGTTTGGAAAAGTCAGCCACGTTAAGGGTCTATTATTAAACCTCATTCCCACCCTGCCCGCATGACGCACTGAGGGGCATTGATGAAACTGACCAGAAGATGGCAATACAGAACTTCTCTCTCTCTGCTGTCCAGATTGCAGCAGCCAAAAAAGGACACTGTATCTAGCCTGCAACACCTCCATTACAAGTGCAAATCCTACTTTCCATTTTAGTCCCTTGCAATAGGCATGCTATGTACATTTTGATCACCAGGCAGTATCGACGTTGCCAGATTTTAGGCTTTATTGATGTTCAGGTAGTTTAAAAGTGCAGTGTTATAAAAATCTCAAACTTCAAGACCCTTAGGAAGACATCCTTGGCATCTACTCAATCTCTTCATCCTGTTTTTAACAATGTGCATAGCAAAATTCATGAACATGAAGTAGAATTCTCCTAAATTAGTTGGGGTTTGTTTGAATTAGAATCTTTAGCCTTAAAATTATGTGTTTATTTATTGTGTTATAAAAATTTTCAAGCGTATTTTATGTTTCCTGAAAAAAATCAAGTTTTAACTGTCATTATCATGCAAAATACTTCTCTAGTTGAAAGTCAAGATAAAAATATTTCAAAGTTGCTTGCACCACTTTTTTAAAAATAGGAACAGCTAAACATTCAACTGCTCACTTTCAAATCAATTGGGTTTACTTGACATAGATATAACACCAATAATTTAAAATTATGAGTTGGTCAGTCACATTCATAAAAATGTGGGAGAAACTTGCTATCTTCTTAAGCAGAATAAGTACTACTTACTACTCAAGAAATCTAAAAGCTGTTGAAAAATAAAGATTTATGGTTTTTTAAAGAATTTTTAAAAGATGTTATTTATTATTTGAGAGAGAGAGAGAGAGAATGCACAAGGAGGAGAGAGGGGCAGTGGGAGAAGCAGGCTGCCCACTGAGCAGGGAGCCCGACGCTAGATCCCAGAACCCTGGGATGATGACCTGAGCCAAAGGCGGACACTTAACCAACTGAGCCACCCAGGTACCCCATGTTTTATGTTTAATTCCAGTTGGTGCTGTGGTTGCTTAGAGTTAAAGCTCTGATAAAAAGACAGACATAATAAAAACTCTGGATGTTTGCCCTTTGTAGAAGTGAAAAATACATTATAGGTCCTAGAAGTAATAAGTCAAACACGGTGTTTGTCAAAGATCAATGCTAATAATGTTCAGGTTTAGAAACTGAGAAAGGACCAAAGAGTCAAGCAGAACTTGTTGTGTTCTTTCTAAGCTTACCATGAAAATACAGAAAAAGACTAAAAAAAGACAAAATTGTAGGACTGAAATTTAAGCAACTTCCAAAATCTAGGAGAAATTTTACCAACTATAAAGGCAATGGAACTGGATAAGAAATGGAATCAGTGATAAGCCTTGTTCTGCCCCACTAAGTAAGAATAGAAAAAAACCTTGTTCTACCTTCTCTGCTAGCTCTCTCTTCCTTTGTGGAGAATCCAGAAACCCAGCTGTGCATTGATAATGGGAGTAATAATAATAATGGGAAGAAAATTTTACAGGTTTGAAAAAAAACTAGGTTGATGAAAAGTGTATATTTTTACAATTGTAGTCCAAATATCCTGATTTTCAATAATGTTGTATATATCCTTGGCTCCTTAAGACTAGTATTCCATATCTCGAAGGTCTGCCAACACTAACTGAAATGAACAAAAATCACTGACTCTTCCTTTTTTCTTTTTTTTTTTTTAAGATTTTGTTAATTTATTTGAGGGGGGCTGCAGAGGGAGAGAGGAAGCAGACTCCCTGCTGAGCAGGGAACCAGTGGGGGGGCTCAATCCCAGGACCCTGAGATCATGACCTGAGCCAAAGGCAGATGCTCAACTGACTGAGCCACCCAGAAGCCCCTCCCTGACCCTTTCATGGTTTTCCCCACCACAAATATTTCTAGGAACCTTTTAAAAGATTTTCAATTATAATCTGAATTCACAAATCTTGGTGACTTTGACGAGCAGTCTCTATCAGCCTTTAATAAGAGCCAATAATTCAAGTAATATAAGTTTATTAACTATATAAGCATAAACACTAAGAAAAATGATATAGTTAAATACTGTTGACTTTGGTAGGAAAAGTAGGGGAAGGAAGAAAGAGGAAGTAGAGTATATATTCATTGCTCATATTTAATTGTTAATAAATACTGTCTAAATATATAGAAGATGTGGAGATACTGAATTGAATTAGAAATAGGCCCTGGTAGAAAGGCAACCACTAAAATAAAAATAAAAAGCTGCCAAATGACCCAGTAATCACACATACATAAAAAATAAAACCAAGCTGTATAATGAAATATATTAAAACACACACCCACCCACACCCAAACACACACACACACACACACACACACACACACAGAGAGAGAAAACAAGGAGCATAACAAGCTATGATGACAGAATTAACACTAAACATACCTATCATATTGAGAAACACAAATGGGCTAAACTCACCCACTAAGAAAAACAGGGCTTTCTGATTGTACCTCAAAGCAAACTGAACTTTCTGCTATGTACAAGAATTACATCTACAGGACCAATGGCTCTGAAAGTTTGAAATATTTTAAAATAAGATCTAAAAATACCAAGGAAATAGCAACAACCACAAAAATAGTAGGTCACACTCCCAATATCCGAAGGGGTATGTGAAAAGCAAAAAAGAGAAAGCATTTAAAAAGGTGTTAAACCATTAAAAAATTATGGAGAATAAAATGTACAATGACACTCTAAAAACTGTTGATATTTATCAACTCTCATAAAAATTCATTTAGCAAAATGTAAACTACAGGACATCCACCCAAAATTTTCTTCAAATGTCAAGGCTTATGATACCCCCTACATACCAAGAAGGTATGTAAGCTTTATTAAATAATGACATTTTCTAAGTAGAGCACAGATTCCCAGGCAAGTCTGAAAAAGGCTGGAGAGGACAGGAGACAGGCTTGGGGGCTCCATTGTGGCTAAAGGATGGAGTGGAGCCAAGGTGTGGGTTCCCTGTAGGTGGGGGCTTATGTGGTTTAAACTTCCCACCAGAACCAAAGGAGGGAGCACTGGGCTTTCTTATCAGCTTGTCCTTATTCAACCAGAAGGAGGAGAGATGACAAACATCAAAACGTATGGAGTCAAGCTCTTTATTGCAGTATTAAAGAACTGAACAGCCAAACAGAGCATCAGGGAATTATAAAAACAGTGACTTCAGGAAGCAGCTGCCACCTCTAAAGCTGGAGAATGAAAAGGAAGAGGTTGGAATTATTAATTTAGATGCTTCCAAGAAGAGCTCCATGGAGTTGATAACTCAGAAATGGGGAACTACCCACAAGATGAATCAATGAGCCCCTGTGGTTCAAACTTGGGACAAAACTCCATTCATCATCTGACCATGACTCTCACACTGAAAGGTAGAACAAAATAGCACTTTGAATTCTTAGATATTAATATCAATTTAGAGCTAGTGTCTGATAATCCTTGACAAGCTAGAATATTTCCTTCTTCCCCAATACATAGTCATTCTGGCAAACATCTTGGGGGAGAATCTACAATATGATCTTGTGTCAGTTGTGCAGAATCCTTCCTTAGAAGAGTCTGATCTCCCCTTCTCAAAAGACTCTGAGGGCGCCTGGGTGGCTCAGTCATTAAGCGTCTGCCTTCAGCTCAGGTCATGATCCCCGGGTCCTGGGATCGAGCCCCACATGGGGCTTTCCTGCTTGGTGGGAAGCCCGCTTCTCCCTCTCCCACTCTCCCTGCTTATGTTTTCTCTCTCGCTGTGTCTCTCTCTGTCAAATAATAAAATTATAAAAAAAAAAAAGACCCTGAGTATGGTAATTGGCTTCTAAGAAACCAGACTTGAAAATATTTTTCTGTTATTTGGATCCAAAACATTTAAGGAGGCTGTCAATCTACTTCAATCCCAAGGACACTGTGATCAAATAGCTTCCACCAAAGATCCTTTCAGGACAAAATATGCTGGAACTTTGAACCTGTTATCTATTAAGGTAAGTGTGTCCGTCTTATCTTTGGTAATTAGGAGTTACCACAGCCTCTACAACACCCTTTTCTCCAGCAAAATGGATAAGCCAGCCTCTGGCCATCATACTCAGGTGACAGAGAATTGGTATCACAGAGCTTTTCAAGGCTGCTCCTTCTCCCCTCACCAATGTATTTCTCAATGCCTTAGTGAGGAACCTCTGATGTAATATACATCAGGGGAGTTCAGGCAGCTCCACTTCATTAATGTAAGCCACGACTGAATCTAAATTTTAGTCAACCAACCCACTAAATCATTATAGAAAAGTGGGTTACAGAGTTCATATATTAAGTACTTCAAGTAATGTTTAAGACTCTTTCAAAAAACATGGGGCACCTGGGTGGCTCAGTCATTTAGCGTCTGCCTTCGGCTCAGGGCGTGATCCCAGCGTTCTGGGATCGAGCCCCACATCAGGCTCCTACGCTGGGAGTCTGCTTCTTCCTCTCCCACTCCCCTTGCTTGTGTTCCCTCTCTCGCTGGCTATCTCTATCTCTGTCAAATAAATAAATAAAATCTTTTAAAAAAAATCTTTCAAAAAACAATAAAATGCCTTCCTCAAAACAGTACTAAGAGGTCAACTAGATCACTACACACTGTGAAATATTTTGAAGATCTTATTTTTCCCCTTGTTTTTTTTATATGTTGAAGTCAAAGAGTGCACTTTGCTCACACATAATTACCTTCTTATCAATGAGCAACAACAACAAAACGTAGACACTATCAGGGATACAGCATTCCTATGTTGCCTAAGAGGTCCTAGATCACAAATCTGAGAAGGGAATAGTACATCTGAAACTTAATAGCTTATTAACTGGTAAGCCTATCTCAGTCCATGATCGATTAAGTGGNACTCTCCCTGCTTATGTTTTCTCTCTCGCTGTGTCTCTCTCTGTCAAATAATAAAATTATAAAAAAAAAAAAGACCCTGAGTATGGTAATTGGCTTCTAAGAAACCAGACTTGAAAATATTTTTCTGTTATTTGGATCCAAAACATTTAAGGAGGCTGTCAATCTACTTCAATCCCAAGGACACTGTGATCAAATAGCTTCCACCAAAGATCCTTTCAGGACAAAATATGCTGGAACTTTGAACCTGTTATCTATTAAGGTAAGTGTGTCCGTCTTATCTTTGGTAATTAGGAGTTACCACAGCCTCTACAACACCCTTTTCTCCAGCAAAATGGATAAGCCAGCCTCTGGCCATCATACTCAGGTGACAGAGAATTGGTATCACAGAGCTTTTCAAGGCTGCTCCTTCTCCCCTCACCAATGTATTTCTCAATGCCTTAGTGAGGAACCTCTGATGTAATATACATCAGGGGAGTTCAGGCAGCTCCACTTCATTAATGTAAGCCACGACTGAATCTAAATTTTAGTCAACCAACCCACTAAATCATTATAGAAAAGTGGGTTACAGAGTTCATATATTAAGTACTTCAAGTAATGTTTAAGACTCTTTCAAAAAACATGGGGCACCTGGGTGGCTCAGTCATTTAGCGTCTGCCTTCGGCTCAGGGCGTGATCCCAGCGTTCTGGGATCGAGCCCCACATCAGGCTCCTACGCTGGGAGTCTGCTTCTTCCTCTCCCACTCCCCTTGCTTGTGTTCCCTCTCTCGCTGGCTATCTCTATCTCTGTCAAATAAATAAATAAAATCTTTTAAAAAAAATCTTTCAAAAAACAATAAAATGCCTTCCTCAAAACAGTACTAAGAGGTCAACTAGATCACTACACACTGTGAAATATTTTGAAGATCTTATTTTTCCCCTTGTTTTTTTTATATGTTGAAGTCAAAGAGTGCACTTTGCTCACACATAATTACCTTCTTATCAATGAGCAACAACAACAAAACGTAGACACTATCAGGGATACAGCATTCCTATGTTGCCTAAGAGGTCCTAGATCACAAATCTGAGAAGGGAATAGTACATCTGAAACTTAATAGCTTATTAACTGGTAAGCCTATCTCAGTCCATGATCGATTAAGTGGATACAAAATAGTAAGAGATATTACTTTCTTGGGGCTATTGTAACAAATTGCCACTAACTGGGGGGCTTAAAATATGAAGAATTACTTCATTTTCTCAAAGTTTTGGGGGCCAGAAGTCCAGAATATCAGCAGTGTTAGTTTCTTCTGAGATTTCTGAGGGAGAATGCATTCCATGCTTTTCTCTCAGTTTCTTGTAGCTGCCAGCAATCTGGCATTTTTGGCTTACAGACACAGTCCTCCAATCTCTGCCTCCTTCTTCAATTACCTTCTTCTCTTTATCTCTGTGTCTTTTCTGCTTCTTTATTTTTTTTTAAGATTTTATTTATTTGTTTGAGAGAGAGAGACAGAGATAGCGGCAGAGATAGTGAGGGAGAGCGCGAGCAGGGAGGAGAGGGAGAAGTAGGCTCCCCACTGAGCAGAGATCCCAACGTGGGGCTCGATCCCAGGACCCTGAGCTCATGACCTGAACCAAAGGCATACGCTTAACTGACTGAGCCGCCCAGGTGTCCCTCTTTTCCCCTTCTTATAAGGAACCTTGTCATTGGATTGAGGGCCCACGTGGATAATCCAGAATGATCTCATCTCCAGACCCTAAACTGTTACCTCTGCAAAACCCCTTTTTTTCCCCAAATAAGGTCATATTCAGAGGTACAAAGTAACATATTTCAGAGGGGGTTGAGGATTACCATTCAACCATTACATAAGGAAAGTAGAGTTCTATGTTAGGTCAGGCAAGAACTCAGTAAGTTAAAATAAGTAGAAGTAGAAATAGCAATAGTCTGTTCTTAAAATGTAGTCATGCGAGTGCCACTTCTCTTATAGGGATGTAAATTCACGACAGCCCATCCCTTCTGTTAATTACAACTAAAACTTCTGGTAAAATACCTGTCCCCCCAGCCAAAGCAACCACCTAAGGACTATGAAAAATACTGGACAGAGAAATAAGAAACAGAGAGGAACAAATAAAAAACAACAAAATAGCAGACTTAAATCCACTTATATAATTACATTAAATGTTAAATAAACACCATCAATAGAAATATACTGCAAGCCACCTTTGTCATTTAAAATTTTCTAGCAGCCACATTAAACAAATAAAAACAAACCCTTATATCCAAAATCTTATTGTTTCAACACGCAATCAATATAAAAATTATAAATGAAATAGATCACATTCTGTTTTTGGATTGTCTTTGAAATCCAGGATGTATTTTACACTTAAAGCACATTACCAACTCAGATGAGGCTCAATAGCTCAATAACTACGTGTACTAGCAGCTACTGTATTGGACAGCAAAGCTCTGAACATACCAGTTAAAACTGAGATCTACAAAGTAGATTAAAAAAAAGACCTCATTGGTCTTTAAAAAGTTAAAAATATGCCTACAATATGACCAAAAATTCCACTCCTAGGTATTTACCAAGAGAAAAGGAAACATAAATCCACCCAAAGACTTACACAACAATAATCATAGCAACTTTATTTGTAATTGCTCGAACTGGAAACAATCCAAATGTCTATCAACCAGTGAATGGATAAACAAGTTGTGATGCATTCATGTAATAGCATGCTGCTCAGCAATAAAGAAGCACAAACTATTGGTATAAACAACAAGGTGAGTGAATCTCAGAATCTCTGTGCTGTGTAAAGGAAGCCAGGCAATAAAGGATATGTATCATATGATTAAATTTCTATCAAATTCTAGAAAATGGAAACTAACTCCTAATGACTAAAAGTAGAAGGGTGATTGCCTGGGAGGGAAGAGCGGATTACAAAGCAGCACTTGAAGAATCTCTTAGAAGTAATGGAACTATTTGTTTATCTTGGTTGTTGTGAAGGAGGTTTTACATATGCGTAAGTCAAAAATGATCAAAGAGGACACTATAAATATGTGAAATTGATCACATTTCAATTATACCCCAATGAAGTTTTTAAAAATTTAATAAATAGGAAATAAAACTAGAAATAAACAACATGCCAGATATCAAAATACCCTACCACCTGACAATTTTAATATACTTTTAAACAATAACTGTGTTGGAGAAAAAAAATCTACATGGCAATTAAAGAAATCTAAAGAGAAATAATTGTTACAGAAACAATGACCACCCCTGGGCACCACTTCCTCTGAACATTGGAAATTAAGAGGAAAGGAAAGTATTTATTCTGTCTTTCCTAAACAAACTATCTCTGGGTAAGCCTAGCTGAGGAAGCAAAGGCTTTTTACACAATATTCTCAACTACTAAATGTAGAAGAAATGATGAAGCTTTTTAAAAAGTCACCATTTTGCAATGCCCAATGAAATAATTAATTAAGCAAAGGTCATCACTGAGTAGAACCACCCAAACATAGGTTAAAAGAGAACATTACAATAAAGGATCAAGCTATTATCACCAGAGCCCACTAAACAATTTTAGCATCACAGAAAGAACAACCAAACATGTTGGTTTGTTTGGTAACTATGGTAAGTAGGAGTTACCACAGCCTCCTAATATGAGGTAATGTCAAGCTCCCTACAGCACTATGAATTCTTAGCAAGAAGGTGTGCCAGAATTTAATCAAAACTTTAGAATGAACCCCATTTATATGAAGTATAACACCGTGAAAAAGTAGAGAGATACATCTAGAATGTCAGGTGTCTGTAAGACAACTGGCTCCATTTCAGTAAGAAATCAATGGCAGGAGAAATAAGGGGGGTGGGGGAGGAGGGCTGCTTTAGATATAAATATCCTTTAGACATTTAGCAATGAGATGCCAAGTGTGGACCATGTTTGAAAGCTGAGGAAAGAAAGGAGAAAGAGAGAAAGAGAAAGAAAGAAAAGAAAGAAAGAAAGAAAGAAAGAAAGAAAGAAAGAAAGAGAAAGAGAAAGAGAAAGAGAAAGAGAAAGAGAAAGAAAGGAAAAAGGAAAGGAAAGGAAAGGAAAGGAAAGGAAAGGAAAGGAAAGGAAAGGAAAGGAAAGGAAAGGAAAGGAAAGGAGGGAGGGAGGAAGGAAGGGAGAAAAAAGAGAGAAAGAAAAGAAAAATACTGTAAGGAATCATTTTGAGGACAATTGTGAATATATAAGTACAGTTTGAATATTAGATGCCTCAAGGAGCTATTATTGATTTTGTCACTGATAATGGTACTGCATTTATGTAAGAAAATGTCATTAAAAAATGTCTACTGAAGTTTGTAAGGATGAAATAACTTGACATCTAAGATTTGCCATACAATACTTTATCAAAAAGAAAAAAATGTTTAAAATATTGGATAAAGCAAATATAGCAAAATCTTAAAAATGGGTAAGATTAAGTGATGCATATAAAATTAGGTGATGCATTCATCTACTTCTGTGTTTGTTTAAAGTTTTTTTCCATATGAAATGTAGAAAGTCACAAATAATATCTTGATAATATAACAAAAAGTAAGTATCTAGTTCAAGGCAGCAAGCAGTACACTCAGTTGTCTCCCACCCATGCTGACCCACAATGAAATAAAAGAGTAAAAAGAATAAAATAAACACAAAAGAAAGAATGAGACAGATAATAGGAGGCAGTATCTTAAGGATAGGAGACACTCCAGCAGATTTCCGGAAGACTGAAGGGTGTGTGTTGATGAATGAAACCAGCAAGGAAAACCACACCAAGAATACTCTATGTGGTTTCTGCAGATCAAACAAGGAACTCCACAGGGATTCCCGTCTCCAAGTCAGAAAGGTAAGCAGAGCAGGAAAGAGGAGTAGTGCTGAAAAGAGGAGGTTAGTTAAAGGTCTATGTGTAAAACAAAGACATCAGGTGGCACTCTTTTCCTCTTTCCCAGCCCACCGAGCTCACGTAGGTAGACCAACAAGAGTGACTATCTGTCCCAGTTTGCCTAGGACTGAAGGGGGGAGAGGGGGAGAGAGAAGAAACAAATTTGATGACTCTTCCTAAAGAATTTTAATGAAACTTAGAAGGAAGCTATGGTTTCTAGTGTCAGTGTTAGTGCCCAAGAGCAAAGTTCTCCTCAATCTGGTGATTGAGGAACCTGCCACTGGACAGTCACTCAAAATAATGCCTGTTGAGTGACACACAGCCCACCCTTCCTCACACAGAGCTCTCAGTAAAAATTACTGTTCAGGAGAAAGAGTAGCAAGAATAAAGGGCATTTATATTCAACAGAAAGGAAAACTACACACCAACTCTCCAGTCCTTTTTCTTCAATGTAAAGAGATACCCAAGAATTTCCAGCTATGACAATTGGCAGCATGAAGTAGAAAACCAACATAAGGACATAAACAAGCAAAAACTGTGCTCAGAGGTAACCAAGATAATTCAGAAGGCCAGGTTAATATTCCGAGAGGAATTTAAGAAGTTACTAGAATACTACAAAAAGCATAATATAAGAAAGCAAGCTTAAAAATTAGAATTATGATTGCTGAAATGAAAATTAAAGACCAAAAATAGTGTCAGGTAATCTTGCAGAATGTCTATTAAGAGATTAAAAAAGAGAGAGAGAGAGAGGTAAGAGACACAGAGAGCCAAGCAGAAGGTCCAACATTCAATAAATATTCTCCCAGAAAAGGAACATAGATAAGGTAGATGTGAAAATTTTATGTAAAAGGTAGATGAGAATGTCACAGTAATAAGAAAGACACAGTTAATTAAAAAAAAAAAACTAGCCATAACTAGATATGTCATCCTATTGAAATTTCAAAAGATTAAAGAAAAAGAAAAGATTTTAAATGTTATTTGAAAGAGGAAATAACACGCACAAAGAATAGAGACTAAAACTAAGACTGGAGCTTTCTCAGATTTTTCTTTTATGACACCAAAATTTTTAAAACAAGTGATTTCAAAATTTCATGGAAAAATTACATATGGAAGGGAAATTTGAGTTGTATTTGGCAGAAGCATAATGCAGTTGCCGAAGTGGGGATTCACAGCCTCTTCATTAATTCTCAAGTCTAAACTATTTTTCTAACTCCAAGTCTTTAGACTGAAAGAAAAAGTGGGTTTCTTTGAAGAACGGCCATAAAAGTGAAAACTATGAATCTGAGGCTATTTACCATACTACTGGAAAAAGGGGAATAGCCAGTCCTTCTAGAAGAGATTTGATTCTACCCTGAATCTGGGGACCCCAAAACACCTGGTCCATAATCAGAGCACGGACTTATGGAGTCAGTGACAGTCTTGTCCATGTCTGTCTTCTTGGTCATGATGGATATATAGCCGTTCGCTCTACATCTATGTATGTTCAAAAGCCGTCCTAATAACATATTTAAATGTTAACCCAGGTCCAAAATGTCCATTCTGGAAGTAAAGGCAGACTGGAAATCCCTGGAATTGAATCACTCCCGCTACCCCCAAACCCTCCTCCAAGATAGTGAACAATAGGCAATGCCACATACCTGTAGATTTATTGAGATTAGTGCCGCCATCAAAGACTTAAGGGGTGCAAGGCTAGTGATTGCTACCATATCCTCATCTAACAAATCTGATTTTGCTGAGCAAAAGCCAGATGGGTTACACAGAGTATCAGTACTTTAATAAAGTAGCAAAACCAGTCACTGCTGCATTTCCAGGTATGGTATCTGCTAAAGCAAATAAAAACAGCCCTTGGTATGAACATACTGGCTTGGCAATTTTTCCCCTTCACATCAGTAAGAGCCATTAGAAGCAATTTGCATTTATATGGCAAAGACCAAACTATACTTTTAATGGGTTTTATCTATTCTTCTGCTATCATAATATATAGCTCAGGGGAAACTTGATCATTCAGATATACAGAATACCACACTAATCTATGATGCTATTCTAATTGGACCTGGTAAGCAGGGAGTAGCAAGCACCTTAAATACCTTAGTAATATCTATTTATTACCCTGAGATGGGAGATGAATGTTACTATACGGTCTGGGGCCTGTCCTACTGGTTAAGTTTCTATGGGTCCAGTGATATGAGGCATATCAGACTCTCTCTTCTAGGGTGAGACATGTTGCTGTAGAGAAGTTAAAATTAATTATAAGATTTATTATCAATATTAATTTCTAACTTGTAAATCCCTATCAAATAAAGATACAAGTCTTTTNGATCTACATACAAAGAACTTCTCAAACTCAATACACGAGAAACAAATAAATCATAAAATGGGCAGACGATATGAACAGACACTTTTCCAATGATGACATACAAATGGCTAACAGACACATGAAAAAATGTTCAAAATCATTAGCCATCAGGGAAATTCAAATCAAAACCACACTGAGATACCACCTTATGCCAGTTAGAATGGCAAAAATTGACAAGGCAAGGAACAACAATTGCTGGAGAGGATGTGGAGAAAGGGGATCCCTCTTACACTGTTGGTGGGAATGCAAGTTGGTACAGCCACTCTGGAAAACAGTGTGGAGGTCCCTTAAAAAGTTAAAAATTGAGCTACCCTATGACCCAGCCTTTGCACTACTGAGTATTTACCCCAAAGATACAAATCTTTAGATTGTCTTAGACGTGAAGTTAGGACTTATTTATTAGTTTTATCTTTAGTTCCTGACAAAGAGTAGGTAAGCAAATAAGTATTTTTGTATGTCCACTGTGATCGGAATTTTCAGAATATAATGAGTAAATATTTTTACCAACGTCCAACAGTTTTAAATTTTTTGTTGTTTTATTTATTTGGGGGTCTGGATCTCATCTTTAACTCTATTAGCATGACTTTTTTTCCTAAAACTACCTATAGGCTATTCCATTTCATCAACTTCAAGTAGCAAAGTCAACAGAATATGTCATCTGCCCTTTTTTATAAAGATTGTATTTATTTATTTATTTGAGAGAGGGAGAGAGAGAGAGAGAAAGCACCCATGAGCTGGGGGAAGGGCAGAGGGAGAAGGAGAGAGAATCTCAAGCAGACCACTCTGAGCTCCGAGCCAGACATGGGGCTCAATCCCACGACCCTGAGATCATGACCTGAGCTGAAATTAAGAGTCAGATACTGAATTCACTGAGCCATCCATGTGCCCCAATCTATTTATATTTTGGCATCACTTTGGGGAATTGAGTTCCAAAAGCTGCATAGTTTGTAAAATAGAACATTTTTATTTCTATTATGTTTCCCTCCTTCAAAATATATTGTCTTTGAAATTATCTCTTTACATGCAAGTTATTATCAAGTGGTATCTTGGACATAGTGATTCTTAAGGGCAATAATGGAGACCCTATGCGAAAGGACACCAGAAATGAGAGAGGAGCAAGTTAACCAAGAAAAACAGACAAGCAAACAGATAAAAGCAATCAAAGCAAACCATCGCAATGCCTGAAAATGTAGGAAGAGGGACAGAAAAGGGCGCAGTGGAAGTGACAAGAAAGATTTGTTTCCTAGAATTGTCTTACAGAAGATTAACTTAGTGGAGAATGTCAGATTTTCTGCTGCAGTGGCAAATTGGAGGAGACAGGAAGCAGAGAAAGAAATAGGAGTGGAGCCGGTGTCTGGAGAAAATGAATGAAGGACTAAGTGAAAGAAACTGTGCAGATAGAAAAAGGCCCTATTTTTGTTTAAGGACAATATTATTCTCCTTGTCACTAAGGCTCAATACTTGTGATTTATTGATTCCTCTCTCTCAGCCTCTGCATTCAATCAATTGCTTAGTCATTGTGGCTTTTACCTACAAGATGTCTTTCTTATCCATCTTCTTTTCCTCACCCCTAGGATCACCTTAGTGCAGGTCTCAATTTCCTCCTACCTAGACACTTACAACAACATTCTTGCCTTTGATTTCATACCCCTCTGCTATGGACCGACTTGTGTCTCCTCAAAATTCCTATGGTGAAGTACTAACTCCTGTGACTAGATTTTGGAAATAAGACGTTTGAAGAACAAATTAAGGTTAAATGAGGTCATAAGGGGGTGGGTCCCTAATCCAATATGATTGGTGCCCTTATAAGAAGAGGAGGAGGGGCACCTGGGCAGACCTGGGTGGCTCAGTTGGTTAAGCATCTGCCTTTGGCTCAGGTCATGATCTCAGGGTCCTGGGATCGAGCCCCATGTGTGGCACTCCTTGCTCAGAGGAGAGCCTGTTTCTCTAGCTCCCTCTGCCCCTCTCCCCCTGTCTCATGCTCTCTCTCTCTCTCAAATAAATAAATGAAATATTAAAAGAAGAAGAAGAAGGGGGCACCTGGGTGGCACAGCACTTAAGCGTCTGCCTTCGGCTCAGGGCGTGATCCCGGTGTTATGGGATCGAGCCCCNAAATAAATAAATGAAATATTAAAAGAAGAAGAAGAAGGGGGCGCCTGGGTGGCACAGCAGTTAAGCGTCTGCCTTCGGCTCAGGGCGTGATCCCAGTGTTATGGGATCGAGCCCCACATCAGGCTCCTCCGCTATGAGCCTGCTTCTTCCTCTCCCACTCCCCCTGCTTGTGTTCCCTCTCTCGCTGGCTGTCTCTATCTCTGTAGAATAAATAAATAAAATCTTCAAAAAAAGAAGAAGAAGAAGGAGGAGGAGGGGAGGAGGGGAGGAGGGGAGAAGGAGATGCACACTGGAGATGAGCGTGCATGTAAGGATGCATGAGAAGGTGGCTGTCTACGAGCTGAGGAGAGAGGCCTTGGCAGAAACCAATCTTGATCTTAGACTCCCAGCCTCCAGAATTTTTTTTAAAGATTTTATTTATTTATTTTACAGACAGCAAGAGAGCACAAGCAGGGGGAGTGGCAGAGGGAGAGGGAGAAGCAGGCTCCCCACTGAGCAGGGACCTGGATGTGGGGCTCCATCCCAGGACCCTGGGATCACGACCTGAGCCAAAGGCAGATGCTTGACTGAGCCAACAAGACATCCCACCAGTCTCCAGAACTATGAGAAAATACATTTCTGTCATGTAAGCCGCCCAGTCTGGGGTGTTTTGTTATGGCAGCCCCAGCAGACTAATATGCCCTCACAGTGAAGGTGGGAAAAACTTCTAAAAATGCGACACTCCCTGTCACCCTCCTCCTAGCAAATTGTTAAGGACTCCCCATAGAGATGTCTCACCCTGGTCTTTAAGGGCATTCTTCCTCGATTTGCCTTTTGCCATTCCCATGTTTCAAAAAAACAAAAACAAAAACAAAAAAAACAGGACTCCTTCACCATTTCTACACATCCCAAATAACGTCTTGTTTCCATGCCTTTCCCAGTCTGTGCTTCTCTATCTGGGAATGCACACCCTTTCTCCAACCTCAGTAACCATCAGGAGTAGCAGGAACCTCATCTGAAGAAGTCTCAGGGAGCCACCTCCAGTAAGGTGACCAGACTGAATGCATGATTGGAAAATCACTGGAACAGCCATGTAAGCTACAGAGGCCATAGAAGACCCAGAAGGATAAAAATACCTTCTATATTTTATTATTGACCTTCAGGTCCTGTTAGCATTTGAGTCTTTGAGAGAGAGAAGCCTCTAGGTACATCGTGTCAGCGTCTTACCCAGATTCCAGCCATGCAAAACTGCTCTACTCCTCACTTGGGTTTCACCCAGCCTCCATCTCTGAAATCAGCAGTGGCTTAAGAGAGGTTCTTGTGTCTCTCCAGCTTCAGTCTGGATATCTTAGTGATGTGTTAGTGCCTGGATTCTCTGTAACTAGATCCCTCTCTGAACCAATAAGTTGCCGCCTTCTTCCACAATGATCAGATTACTGCCCCACATCAAACCCCACCAGAGTCAATATTACCATGATAAATGCGCCTTGGTATCCCTGATGCCGCTCTACCTAGATCTGTGCTGATCGTCTGTTATAGAGTTGCCAATCATTTTCCCTCAGTCATCTTGCATCACCTCAATTCACTCTGGATCTTATGCGTTTAGAAAAATTGTTATTCTACCCATCCTGATTGGTCCAGACTTTCACTTGTTACTCGCCCCGTGAGAATGACCCAGTTCCACTTTTAGACCTGTTAGAACTCAAATGTCATATTCATGGAATCCTTGGGAAACACTCAGCCAGTCTTCACGTCCTAATGATTTTTCTCTCTCTCATGTGTCATATCCAGTCTGTCAATAAATCCTATAATCTCTCACTTCCAAATATATTCAGAGTCTAATCACTTCTCCCCACCTGCACCGTCACTTCCATAGTCCAATCCACTCACAATCACTTCCCACTAGTGTTACCACAATGGCCCCCTCAGTTTTCCTGCTTCTGCCTTTGGTAATTCAGGATACTATCAACATATTAGCCAGAGTGTTCTGAAAATTCAAGTTGCATCATACCCTTCTTGTGCTCAGGACTCTCCGGTGGATTCCTGTATCACCCAGAATAAGAGCAAAGTTCGTTCAATGACCTAGCAAGACTAAAGAATCTGTCTTTCGCTGCTCACTGCTGTTTTTCGACCTCATCTCTTACAGCTATCCCCATCACTCACTGAGCTCTTGCTACTCCAGTTTCCAGCTTCCTTCCTATTTCTCAAATAGAACAGGAGGTTTTCAACCTCAGGCCCTTTGCATTTGCTCTTTGCTCTCCCCACGATACTTTCTCTAGATATCCCCATTGCTTCCTCATTTACTTCCTTCAGTATTTTTTCCAAAAGTTATGGTCTCAGTGCTATCTTCTCTGGCCACACGATCTAATATTTCAGCCATTTACTGGACATATCTTTTGTCTTTTCTCTACTTTATTTTTTTTCTCCTTAACAGCTATCACTATTTGATGTAGTATATATTTGTGTACTGCTTTCCCTTCTAGAAGATAAACTTCATGAATGCAAGAATGTTTTCTGTTTTGTTCACTGTTCTAATCAATACAAAGAATATTGTATGGCATGTACATAGTAGGTACCCAGTAAACACTGAATGAATGAATACATGAATGAATGTTATGAGCCTTAACTCTGCATATCTGCCTACATTTTGAGTCCTGCCTTTTCTGATCCATGCTTGTGTCCCTGTCATGACGTATGAAGGCTGGAGAGGAATCTAAGGACCTGGTGATCTGAGCCTCGGTGATCTGAATCACTCTAAGCTAGCTCTGCATGAAGATGGAAACATAGTTCACTGGCTCTACCACCACAACAGCTGTCACACTGGTAGTCATTCTAGGACACATTGCAGCTCTGTGGTTGAAGAGGCAAAATTCATTTTTTATATCCACTTAAGGATCTGTTGGTTTCCATATTTATCTTAGAACATAGAAGAATCCCAAAACGGTGCTCAAAAATATTCAGTAGGGAAAATNAGAAAATACTCTGGAGTAAACATATCCTCGTCAACAAATTCTTCTAGGGGCGCCTGGGTGGCTCAGTCGGTTAAGCGTCTGCCTTCAGCTCAGGTCATGATCCCAGGGCCCTGGGATTGGGCCCTGAGTCAGGTTCCCTGTTCATTGAGGAGTCTGCTTCTCCCTCTCATCCCAGCTGGTGCTCTTTCTAGCTATCTCTCAAATAAATAAAATCTTTAAAAAAAAAAAAGAAATTCTTCTAATTAATCTAAATACCTTGTGCTAATAGTAAATTCATTTTCTCTTATTTTATGCTCAAGAAAAATAGGGAATAGGAGGTCTCTGTCATCGACATGATAAACTTTTATGTGAAAAATATTTTTGTCTAGGAATCATTCCTAGAAGTTAAGCAATTTGTCCTACCAATTAGCTAATATCCTGTCTGTAGCTATTAATGTAGGTGATAACTATAAGTATGGTTAATTAAAACAAATAGTTTGTTCATGATTCTAGTCTTGGGGTAAGAAAACATTCATATACATATAATGTGATAGTGTAAGTATTTTTAAGAAGTTTTGTCTGCTTTTTGCAATACAAAGGGCTGCCCTAAGTATCTTAAGAATCCTTAGTAAGATTCCTGAATAAAATACTTCTGGTCCCTAGGAAATGTTAACTGACTGTTTTCTTAGGATTTATTACCTGTCCCCCACCTTTCTCACAGCGCCCAAATTTTCATTCAGACACTGTATGAAGTACGTGCCATTTGTCTTCACAGCTCTATTCTCTGCCCTTTGCCCTGGAATGCCGACCAGTATGGACCACATCAACAGGGCTCTGGCATCCTCAGGTTTCTGATTTGGTTTGAACAATGAGGATCCGCTATAAAAACAGTAGAAAACAAGAATATAAGATCATTGCTTCCACTAGTTCCCTCCCAACCTCCTCTGAAGTTATATGTGTTCTTAATGGGTCTCTGCTCCTTGTAACATGCTATCCTCCACAGGGCTCCTCTTACACATTCTAGTAATCACTCCTTTCCCTTTTCCCTTTGGCCATGGGATTGGAAACAGCTCTACTGTTTCTTTCTCCAAGTTCCTGGGCTATGCCTTATAAATCTACTATACCCCATTCACAGTTTTGCAATTAGGCCCTTTGAGTAAAACCAAAACCAAAACAAATACTTCTCATGTCAAAATATCCTAATTTAGTGTGGATGATTTCTGATTCCTTTGGGACTCTGACAAATGCAGACATCTGTAACTTGTTCATGTAGACTTACTTGCTTTGGGAAAATATTGTGTCAAGTGTAATGCCAAAGATGGGTCCTGATTAGCTAAAGTCAATGAGAACATTTTATTCCTCTTGGCTTGGTTGGAAGAAGAGTATTAGGCACATAACCTAAGCTGATTCAATTGGAATAAATATTATAAACTTTGCCTGGAACGTTTAGACAATAGTACTTTCTTTCCCAGTGGGTAAAGCAGGAAGTATGTAGCCTATTATTTGCCAGCTATACTACAACCATAGGACAATCAGCCTTAGAATGAAACCAACATGTGGTCAGCATAACAGTGAGGAGAAGATTAGAACCAAACCCTTGACTGAAAGTTTCAATGAATCCTGAAATCTATCCTTTCAGACTTTCAAGAGCTAATAAATCTCTGTATTGTTTTTGCCAATTTCAACTAACTTCTCTGCAGCTTGCATCATAATGAGTCTGAACTAACACATGTTCACATAGAAACTTGATTCTGATGATTTCTCACAAATTGTCCAGCTGGAAATAGGTATGGGTAGTGAATAAACCAGGAAGAAGACACATACAAGTAAGAATCTCTTTTCCTCTCTCAGGGGCTCCTTGAAGTATTTCCAAATGGCCAATAAAACTGTGTGTACCAGGGAGCTCATTCAGCTACTCTGGAACACTCTTTGTAGGAATCCAATTAAGAAGTTCTTCAATCCACATGCTCTTTCCCCATTGCAAACTCATCTACAACCTGATGTCATTACTGGCACAGTTATCTTGTAAACAAAAGCTCAGTTCAAAACAGTATTTAGCAAAATCGTTATACACAAGTGAGGCAGGATGGTAGTGCCCAATGAAATTAATTTTTAAAGTATCCCGAAAATGTTAAGGTCCTTTGAAAAAGAGAGGAATAAGGACAGAGAATGGGTAAATGAATATATGATGAAGAACAAAGAAAAGACTCCAATATGCCTAGACTGTGAGACAAACCCAAGGGAACTATGAAAAGAGCACAAAACCTCAGAAATGAATTTATTAGATTTCGGAGATCAGAAGCCATTTGAGGCAAAAAAAAAAAAAAAAAAAAAAATNAAGTGCTTTAAAATTGTGAACCAGGGAGAAAAGGTAGACCTAAGAGCTGAAAAGAAAAAAAAATTGTTTTCTACCACTTTACATCCTAAAATGTGGGATTATCCCATTCTGGTGACCCACTGAGGATCCAGATGTCCTGGAGACTTGGGTAACCAGTTTCCCCTGGCTTTGATTATAACATACCAGGTATAATTGATGGTATGTCGAAATCCATAAGGTATAGTAAGATTGGTACATTATTCACTCACCTATTCAATAGATACTTATTTAATAACTTTTATGTGTCTGTTTTATTTATTTTTTAAGCTTTTTAAAATTTATTTATTATTTTAGAGGGAGACAGAGAGAGCAGGGGGAGGGGCAGAGGAAAAGGGAGAATCTCCAAATGACTCCCCACTGAGTGGAGAGCCTGACATGGGACTTGATGTCAGGACCCTGAGATCATGACCCTGAGACCATGACCTGAGCCAAAGGCAAGAGTCGGATGCTTAACTGACTGAGCCACACAGGCATCCCTATGAGTCTGTTTTATTTAACTTTTTTAAAGAAGATTTTATTTATTTATTTGAGAGAAAGAGAGAGAGAGAGAGTAGAGTGAGAGAGAGAGCATGAGTGGGGGAAGGGGCAGAGAGGGAGAAGCAGACTCCCTGCTGAGCAGGGAACCCGATGAGGGACTTAATCCCAGGACCCTGGGATCATGACCTGAGCTGAAGGCAGATGCTTAAGTAACTGAGCCAGTCAGTCACCCCCATGTGTCTGTTTTAAATGTTGAGAATATAAGAGTTGAGAAATACAAAACTATCTGCTCCAATGGAGCTTACATTCTAAGGGTAGACAGACAATAAACTAGACAAGTAAGGAAAATATATACAATGTTGGTGCCAAGTTCTGGAGAGAAAAAAGTGGAGAAGGATAGAAAATTCAAGGTAGAGTGGAGGGTATTTTAATATTTTATATAGGGCATCCAAGAAAGACTTAGAAGAAGGTGATATTTAATAAAAGACCTGAAAGGGGTTAGGGAATAAGTCCTCTGAATAATTTTCTGAGTTGTATTTCTTGGCAGAAGGGATATCATACAGAGAGGCCCTGTGGCAGGTGCTTGCCTGGTAACCTTCAGGAACAGCAAGGACTGAATGTGGCCTGCAATACAGTGAACTGAGGGAAGACTTGTCGTTGAGACTAGGCAACCAATGGGGAGGAAGGGGCAAATCCTGTAGGCCCTTGCAGTTCATAAAAGGACTTGAGTTTTCACTCTAAGTGAGATGGAATACTACTGGAAGGTTTTGAGCAAAGGGTAAGAGCACCTGATTTATGCTGTCATAAGATTTATCAGATCATTATATTAAGAATAGCCTGAAGTCAAGGCATGATGATCCATGGTGACAGCAGTAGAGCTAATGAGTAGTGGATTTTAAATATGTTTTTTGGAAATCAAGGGAAAAGTTGTAAGAATATTACATAGAACCCCCATATACCTTTCAACCAGATACATGGATTGTTTACATTTTGCTCCATTTACTTCCTCTAAATCTCTCTTTCATCACACTTCATTCTGAATCACTTGAGAATATAATGGGTAGACCACGTCCTGTCCTACTACTCGTAAATATTTCAGAGTTTGTTTCCTAAGAACAAGTATGTTCTATAGATATATTTTTAAAGATAGAATCAACATGATTCGCTGATTGAGCAAAGGTGAGAAATGAAAAATGTACTGTCAAGTGTGACACCAAAGCTTTAGCTCAAGCAAATGAAAAGGATGGAGTTATCAGTGACTGATGTGAGGAAGGAAGAAACAGGAGAAGGTCTGGAAGAGAAGACTGCAGATTTAGTTTTGGACATATTTCACTTAGGATACCTTTTAAACTTCCCAGTGGAAATCCCGAGTAGATGATTAGATATTCAAGTCTGGAGTTAGGGACTGAGGTCTGGACTAGAGACTTAAATTTAGGAATTCATAGCATATGAATGATATTTAAAAAATGAAATATGAATTTCTTATGAAATTACATAAGATCCCTTAGGAATTAGTGTAGCTGGAAGACAGGAAAGATCCGAAGATGGAGTTCTTGGTCCTTCAGTCTCTAGATGTGGGGGAGATGAGAAGGAAGTAGCAAAGAAGACCAAGGAGGAGTAGCCGGAAGAGGCAGTAAATGAGGACAAGGCAAGTGAGGAAAAACACTTTAAGGAGGAGAGAGGAAATAAGTCCAATGGTTTTGATAGGTCAAGATAGGGACAGAGATGAGACCTTTCATTTAGCAAAGGAGTCAGTGGTAACTAGATAAGTGGGTGCTGTGAGTTCAAGAGCAAGGGGATGACAGAAATGCCAACAGTGGGTATAGACAACTCTGTCAGAGCTGGCTTGAAAAGTGTTTGGAGTTCAGGTCATGATCATGGTTTGTTTGTTTGTTTTAAATATGAGATAAATAACAGCATGTTTACATGTTTATGGGAATGAACTAATAAGAGAAAAGAAATTCATGGTTCTGAGAGGAGAGAAAGTATCATTGGCAGGAAGGATGGATTGAATGTAAGTGGAGGAGTTAGCCTTCGTTAGGAGCTCGAGGAGTTCATTAGTGGCAATAAAAGACACGTTTGCATATTATATATAGCATATTATATATATTATATATTATATATATATATAATATTGCATATTATATATATCTGCACTGATGCAGATAGTGCAGATGTTGGTGGGAGCTTCTCAAAATTCTCTTTTGATTACTTAAAATGTTCAAGGAAAATAGGAAGAAAAGTTAGCAGTTGAAAATTTAGATGTGGGGAAAGATATTGGAAGTTTGAAGAAACAGGAAAAAGTATGAAATTTGCTTAGGGAAGTGGAAGGGTGTATTGATTAGAGAAACAAAGTATTCCAGGGCATTTGATTGAAGGATGTGAATGCAAAGTCCAGTTAGGGTGATGGGGTTTTTCTCCAGCCAAGTTCAGCAGTGTGAGCACAGGCACAAAGTATGCAGAGTTGAATTTAACAAGGTATGCGGTTTAGCCAAGTGCGTAGGACAAAGAGGAAAAATGGTTGAGGGTAAATGCAAGGAGGTGAAAATAATTATTAAACATGGAATTTAAATCAGTTTAAGAGGAATAAACATAAAAGGGATGATGGGAATGAAAAACAATGATAGGATCCATTGTCCCCGGGCTGCCATACATGGCTAATGGAGGTTACACACTACATACATCTCAGGGTACCCCTTTCAAGTGGGCTCCATTCATACCTGAAATTTCTGATTTGTATATTTATCATAATAATTTTCTGGAAGATGGCACTCAAATGTCTTGTTTTATCAAAACATGGTTCTATTATAGCAGTTTCCAAAAGACTAAAGTGAAGTTTCTTGAAGACTAATTCTAAGGCATCATAGGGGCTAGCGGTGGCCTTAACAATGAATATGAGGTCCTACTCAGTTGAGGGATTATTGGAATTGGAGCATTAAAGGGTGTGGGCTGGAACCCAAAATGGAAGTGGTCAGAGAATGGGGTGTTAACAACTGAGATTATCATTATGGAATAATTGTCATTGTTGATAATGACAAGGTCAAGACTGTGATCATGGGAGTAAGTGATAAAGTAGGGGAGTGACAACAACAATCTACGAAGAACAGCTTCTGAAGGAACCATGGGGAGAAAGTGACAAAATCACACTGGAGATTTAACAAATTATCTTAAAATGTATCAGTAAGCTAAATGTTTTTTTTTAAAATAGTCTTGAAATTCTAACTTTTAGAATTCTAGAACAATATTAAATATGAGTTGAAATAGATTTAAAAATTCAATATCTTAAACTGCAATTTCTGTGAGTTTTGATTTAAATAAATATTTGCATGAACCTGTTTACCCTAATTCTGTGCTTGTATTGAATACTGCTTTGTTGGTAAATAAACTTCATTCACAATCCGTTCTATGTTCAGGTGCTGGAAGTTTGGGAATTACATTTCTCAGGCTCCCTTTCCTCGGGGTTTTGGATAAAGTTTGCATTGGGCCAATGCTCTCGCGAGAGATCTGAAAGCAAAGGGGGCACAGAAAAATTCCCCCTCCAACCTCAATGGCAATAGTTCTCAGTGGCTGTTGGAATGCCAAGCTCCGCCACCAGGGGGCGCCTCAGAACGGGGGCATTGTGGTACTGCTGGCCATTTGCTGCAGTATATTGACCTCTAGGTGGCAGCAGCAAGTTGCTGAGTTCTGGAATTGTACCTGCAGTGGTGTTACCTGAAAGTTAAAGACAGCCGCACCAATGGTCACTTCTCTAGCTTTACCAACAACTTTTGAGCCCCTAAGACCCTGTATCAAATCCTCACACTGCTTTGATTTTTCATTAATGAATCGCATTGTTTTGATTTTTCATTAATGAGTCCTGATTGGCCCAATATTTCATGCCAAGACTGTTCCAGACCTACAAAGATCGGAATCTCCTATTGGTTGGTTGATCTGGTTGAGTTTGCATACAGTGATGATCTCATTCCAATGTAAAATAGAATTCTAAGGAGACAGGGCATGCAGTGGCTAACAGTTACTTAAAGCAATACCTATGAATGCTTAAAATTAAGGACCCTATTGAAGTCAAGAATTCAGGAACCCACGTTGGCTGTTGCTGTGGAATAGAAAAGAGAACTAGAGAACTATGGGGCATGTTAGCTCCTTCTGACTATAATAGGGACTATAAGAAAGAAAATGACAAGCCCAAGAACTTTATAATCTTGGACCAAGGCATGGCCAAAGACCCAGAAAGCTTCTAAGAACCTTATGCTTGCAGCCATCTTGTTGATATAACCAAAAATCAGACCTAAGATTTGTTGCTACAGCCTGCAACTTTATAATGCAAGATGAATTCAAAGCCTTGCTAGGTCTCTTTGTGAAAGAGAGGGTTTTACTATAAAAAGTGGGCCCTGTGAATTGGGAAAGAAGCCTTTTGGAGGATTTGGGTGAGCTTAGTTCCCCAAGGATTTGAACTCCAAATCCTTCTGAGGCTTCCTTGCCCTGCAGAAATGAGCCCTTTCTCCCTGGTCTGTCCTTCATCCCTTGTTAGCCGACTCCACCAGCAGAAATTACCTAGTAAGGGGCTGCCAATCTCTTAAAATCCAACCAGACCAGTACTGACTCCATCAAGACCTTGATTGTTACAAGTCTCTTGACCTTTAAAAAATAAGGGAGCTATTTTGTTTAGAGTTTCCCTGCTCTGTGCATAGAGTATGTTTTGAAGAGACTTAGGACTAAGGGAGGGAGGAAGAAGAGAAAATCCAGTTTTGAGTTGCACATGTTAATCGTGCCATAAAGATACACCTTTTGTAAGACCCGAAGGCTGATCCTTTTGATAAATAACATATTTTAATTATGGCAAGTTTTTGCCTTAGTATTAATACAATTATATAAANCGAAGGCTGATCCTTTTGATAAATAACATATTTTAATTATGGCAAGTTTTTGCCTTAGTATTAATACAATTATATAAAAGAAATGATAGAAATAAAAATAATAATTTGCTGATTTTGTATGGGCACTAGAACTCTAAATTTACAAATACTTAGAGCACAATGATGCAGACATTGGGGTAAAGCTGAACTGAAAGCAGTCTGTGAGTTTTTGCTGTTCTTTAGCACCTCCTATTAATGGAGAGAGGGGTGATCGGGGGGCCAGCTGCCATGCAGTATGAGAATGGGTCTCTATGTAAACTGAGACAATAGGAAGAGAAGACAGATGAGGACTGACCTTGGGCTTGGTGAAGGAGGAAAGTGGATATTGCTACCCCAGCAGCTGTCTCTCAACCTGTGATGGTCCCATGATTATATTTTGCTGCTCTTAGAAACTGGTATCCTAACCTAGTCAGCCTGTTGCAAAGTGAAGGAGAGACTGTTTTCCCTTTATTTGCCAACTTCAGTATAGTTACTATAATAGTAATGCATTATAATTATATTGCATTTCCTGGCCGCATGCCAGGCACTAAAGTATGACGTGCTTTCCAGGTATCAGCTCATTGGGTCCCCACAATAGCCCCGTGAACAAGATATACTGCTATAATCCCAATTATATGTTTGTAAAATCTGAACTTGTGAGAGGTTAAATTACTAGCTAAAAATCACACAGGTAGCTAAGGATGGAAATTGGATCCAAACCTAGGGCTTTCTTGCACCCAAACCCAAGGCTGACCATTATACTATTCTGACTTCCTTTGGCCACACATGGCCTTAGGTCCCATAGATGTTATCCATTAAATTCCCCTCAAATCTATCCACTGTTTCCACCACCATCTCTCTAATTATGAACACTATGATCTTCCTAAAGGATGACTATAGCAGCTTTCTAAATGACCCACCTGTACCTACTTGGCCCCACTCCTTACCTGTTTTCATATTATAGTCACAGGGAACATTTCAAAACATGGAACTCATCACGTTGCACTGTCTACTGAAAACGTTTTCATGGCTTCATGTGAAGACTCATCAAGGTGGCCTGCTCTTTCAGGCCTGCCCAGTCTGTCCTTCATTCCTTTTGAGCCTCATGGGGTCCATTGTTCCTGAAGCTCCCTCCCTTCCCTTGCCCTCTTTTCTGCAGCAGTGGTGGACCTCCTCACTTCCTCCAATGCACCATGTACTTTTCTTCCATAGAGCCTTTGCCCATGCTTTTCCCTCTGTCTGGAACACTCTTTCACACTGCACTCTACCCCTCTTGCACCTAAGTAATGCCGCTTCTCCTGCAGATCACTTCCTAGCAGTCTTTCTGATCATTAAGCTAAAGTAATTTAATGAACTAATTCACCAAAGGCTCTCATAAGATGCACCTCTTCGTGGAGGTTGGGGTTTTATACTTATTTGTGTGGCTCTCTGATGAATGGCCATGTTCCTGATCATATGGTAAACTCTGTGAAGGCAGGAACCAGGGCAGGTTTTGCCTACCCCTCTAGCCACAGTACGTTTGGCATGGGGTGGGTGTTCAAACAATAGTTGTTGAATAATCGGGGCTACAACAAACCTCCCCAGGGTGGGGCGGGTATGAAAAAGACAAGCCTTTTCCCAAAGTCTGTAATGTGCTTAGCCCTGGTGCGGAGGGTGGAGATGACCTGAGAGGGGAAGGTCAGCTCATCAGACAACCAGCCCCAGCCAGATAGCCCCAGGCTCGAGCTGCCTGAACCTAGGAGGATTGTGGCTTGGTCTCCTAAGGGAGTTTCACCTGGTGGCAACAATGTTTCAGTCTCAGAATTTACAAGTAAGGCAACCAAGGAAGCAACTGCTTAACACACAGAGCTTTGAGTTTGTAAAATACCTTCTTACCCCATCTTCCAAAGCCTTCAGGGTGAATTGGCTTTATAAAGATGGAGACTGAGAGGGAGAACGGAGTCTGATCCTTTCTTCCTCAGGGGCAGGCCTAGAAGTTTGGAACCCAGTCTCATGACCACACAGGAAGAGGTTCTATCTGGAATGATTGGGCTCTCCTGGAGCTCCACAAGGAGCTCTGGGAATCCCTGTCACCCTGAGGCAGAGGTGGGGTATGCGTTAAGAGTGATTCCCCCAAACAGCGCCCCCTCCAGGCCCAACTTCCTGGTGTAACAAATTCTGCTATTAGAGATTCATTCTTTGGTCTCTAAGAAACTTAAACGCAAGGAAAAAGAGCACCTCAGATTGGTTTACCAGATTCCTTTCAGATATTGTTATTTTGATGGGATCTGGAAGAAAAAAAGAATTTGAAGAAAATGCACAGCTAAATCATGGAGTGTTGGCAGCAAGTGAGGGAAAGGCAGAAAGCAAAGACGGCCCCTCCATTTAGCAAATTTAGAGAATAGAACACTGTTTTGTCAGACTAAAAATTCGAGGAGTAATTATTTTTAAGATTCTTGCAGCACAGCTTTCATTATCTTGGTTGCCATAATCCTGTTGGACTTGGGCTTCATTGTTGGTAAAGGGAGACTGTGTTTGACTTTGCTTGGAGACCATCAACCCACAACAAAATAGATTCTCCTGAATGCTACTAGGCAACACCAGGACCTCCTCTACACTACACCGTGAGAAGGGCTTGCGATAAAAGACAAATGGCTTCGCAACGTGCAGCACGCAATCAGGCGTCTGGAGACTGCAGGTGGTTCTTCAGCATAATCTTAATGAATAACCAAGAATAAATAGAATTAAGATGTCAAGCGCCTTCTCAGGAAACCTAAGCTTTGTAAACAACAACAAAAGCCTACAGTCTGTCCAGTCTCCCTAAAATTGTCTGCTACTGATCTGACAGCCAAAAGGTCAGCTGTTAGGATCTTTTTGAAAGTTGATTTGAAAGGAGCGTGCTAAACGTCCTCACTGAACTGCATCACTTCCTTCCTGGGACCATCAGGGAACCTCCCCAGCCTTTCAAGATAGGTTCTGCTTAGAAAGGTCAACCGGGCAGTGGGAACCCCAGGCAAAAGTTAGCGGCTAGCGCTGCGCCTATCTTCCAGGGCGCTCTGGGCCATTCCCTCCCCTCCTCTCCCCCCGGAGGTGGACCCCGTGGAAAGGTTCGCCGAGAGGGTGGGTCACGGCTTGGGTTTGCAGCTGTGGAGAAACGCCGGAGGCCGTGCATCTCCAGGAGGTAGGGGAAGCCTGCGAGAGAGCCTCCAGGCCCCCGCCCCCGGCTCTTCCAGGGACCGGCTCATCCTGGAGCCGGGCGCGGGGCTCCGGGCGCGGGGCGTGGGGCCGGGGAGGGGTGTGCCGGCGCAGGGGTAGTACCCGCATCCTGCCAGGGGGCTGAACCCGCCTGGCCGACCTCCGAGAGGAGCTTTAGTGAGGAGGGCGGGGAAGGGGGGGGAGGCCTAAAACCCCAGGGTGCATCCGAGGGGAGGACCCGATTGCAGAGGGAGGGCAGAGTCGCCGAGCAGCTGGGCGCAGGAGTGAGCGAGTGTGAGAGCGGCCCGGGGGAGCGCGGCTGCGGATCTGCCGCGGGCAGGGAGCCGGCCGGCGTGTTGTACTCCGTAACCAGGGCGGCCCGGCTCCCTGCAGCCCTGCAACCGTGCCCGAGCTCCCGGAGCCCGCGGCCGGCCGTGCGTTCGCTTCGCTGCCGGGAACCTGCACGAGCCCGGGAGAGTGAAGGTAAAAGGAAAGGTGGAAGAGAGAAAGAGAGAGAGAGAGACGAGAGATGGAAGGAAGGGGAGAGAGAGAGAGAATATGAATGTGGGGGCAAGCCGAACAAATTGCAGACAAATTGTAAGCAAGTTTGTACTTGCATGCTGGGGTTGTGCGTGCTTAATGGGAGGGAGAGGGCGGTGATGGTGGTGGTGGTGGTGCGTGTACGCTTATGATACTCAGGGATGAGGAGATAAGGAGGTGGGGAGCGTCCTCCCTGCATCTCGTACGTAGATATCCCTATTAATAGCCCCCTCTCGGGTTGTCATTTCCGCTTGTGGCACTTCTCTTGGGCTCCAGTGATGCAGAAGCAAAAGGCAGCCACCCTGTTGTTGTGATGGTCGGTACTGCTGCTACTATCAGATGGGAGATGCAGGGCGTTGGACAAATTCTGGGAGCCTCCCTTCCTCCACTCTCGACTATTTTAGGAAGGGCTGGGGGGAGGGGAAATGAGTAGCACGGCCCAGGGCTTGCTTGAAGACCGTGCGGAGGCCGGGGCTTCAGACTGCTGGGGCTGTCACTGTGCAATTGCTTCCAGGCGGAGCCTTCGCTAGAGGGCAAGACAACTTTCATCTCCTCTCCGGAAAGACAGGTTTCAGAAGGAGATTTTGCATTGCTGCCTGAGGAGTTCTATGAAATGGTGGTTCACGGGGCGGCAGGTGCATGGCAAGGGCAGGAAAATAGTGCGAAATAAAGCAGCTCTCAGCAGCTAAGCAGAGAAAGCCTGACCGGGAAACCGGGTTGGGTGTGCTGCCCGGGGTGACAGAGCTTGGAGGCTGCAAGTTCAGGCCCAGCCTAGGGAGAAACATCAGCTGTGAAACCAGTGTTAGCATCCTGGAATGTTCATTTCTGAGCTTTTCAGTTTGGGGTGGAAAACCTGTATGTGTCTGACATTCTTCTCTGAATGTTAAGAAAGTTCTAAGCGAATTATTTTTCTCTTTTTGAGTGGCTATATTTTTGTCTTCATCTGAGAGCCTATAGTAAAGGAAGCATTTGTATACAAAAGCCAGATTGTGCAAGAGACAATGTACTAATTTTCAGTTAAACAAGAGTTATTAATATGACCCACATCTGTATAAAATGCTGATCTAATCATTAGTCATGAAGATTGTTCTTTCAGAGGCTTGCTGTTTCCCATGATGAAAAAGAGAAATAGTATGGATAAAAAGTTCTTGATATTGCCAGAAGCATGTAATAAACACACGTAGCTATTTTATTCTTGTGTTTTTCAGGCTTTTCCTTACTTTGTGGGAAATTTAGAACAAAATGTTCCAGATCAATGCTAACTTAATATGTTTCATGCTGAAGATAAAGGCACGTCTTCAGACTGACTCAGATAATAATATTACTAGCTTTTGATAATATTTGCTCTGTTATTACATTATAGACTCATTTTTATCTCTCTTAACTAATAATTTTTCACAAACTGGCTTGTTTCTGTTCTCATTGTCCCCATATAAAAATTCCTGTCACTTGATTGCTTCCTCCTGCAGGGGAGCAGGGGTTGGGAAAAGGTAGTTCACCGTTCAGAACCTTTCAAAAATGGCTTGTGTTAGATGTGCAGGACCGGCTCTCTGAAAAGTAAGCAGCACGCGCAGCTTCTAGGAAATGAAAGGAGGTGTGACTGAACAGGATGTCGGAAGCCCACGGCTGGGCAAGGTTGGTAGTGTTTTCTCAGCTCTAGATACTGTAGCCACACCCCGTGGCCTGACCCTGACAGGCATGTGGGGCCCAAGCCTCCCCTGTGAGGGAATCGGCATTTCTCTTCCTCTTAGGTGTCTTGCAGGCCTTTCCTTGTGATCTAATCCAGCCAGAACTAGTGTTTGGCAAGGGGTGCCATATATATATATATATATATTCTAGCAAAGTAGGGGAGGAAGATAGCAGGTGTCTTGGGGCCTGATTTATACTCCAAGCTTACCAACAAAAGTTGAATCATGACACTTTATACCTGTCATGCTGATCAGCTTTGTATTTTGTCTTTTGTACTTTTGTCTTTGATTACTTGTTTACATTTTTGTTCTTCCAGAAAAAGGGCTGATTCTTATTGGTTACCCATTCCTATTTGTTACCCTGTACAGTTCATAAAAATGAATAATTCACAGCACTGTTCACTGATAACCCGTACACATACTTTAGCGGTGTATTTATATTAACTCCAGATGTCCCTCTCCTTCCCTGCTGCTTAGCCATCTTAGTGTGTATTAATTGGTACCATTGCCAAAGGATGAATACAGAAAAACAATAATTAAATTTAAAGTTAGACATTTAATATGACTCACTCCAGCAAAGGACTTAGATGTAAGGGGATGGAGGAGTATTTACTGGCTTCGTTATTTTTGTTTAATAATGGTTTTAATAGGAGTCCTATCCTTATACATATTTAGACATCTATTTTAGTAACATTTATACTTCAAGCTGCTGTGAATCTGCGTTTTATAGCCTCAGTCCGTCGTTTTCAGTTAGAAATGAACTACATCATCTCTGGTGGTCGCAGAGTTTGCAATTTTCTGCTCTGGTTTCCTAATACCTGAAATTGTAGTTGCGTTGCTTTACGATGTGTTCTCGGGTCCTAGCAGTGTTCTTGCTACTGTTTTCCTCACGAATCCTTGTTAGGAGCACAAACAAGAAACTGCTTTGGCAGCCCGTTGTCCATTCTTCTTAGAGACGGGACACATCGTGTTTTGATGATTCACTCCTGTGCTTTTCACAGGTGCTGCTAGGAGAGTATGTGGTTCAGATGGAGAATCCCCCACAGCAGACGGTATCCATTCCCCCTGCTTTCTGCACAAGAAATGCAGCAGACTGCTATCAACTGGGCATTCAGTTTGCTCACACAGTTCCGTGCACAGAACTCACCCTACTTCGTCGTAGTATTTTTGATAACATCTCCCCCTCTGATACATAAGCTTCCAGAAGGGCTTCTCTGTCATGCTCATTGCTATTTCCTCAGTACCATTGTCCTTGAGGAATAGTTTCTCGATACATTTGTGGCATATGAAATAAGCCCTGGGTTCTTAACTCGCTGCTAGGTGTGGTGGATGTGCTTAGCTGCGGTGAGATCTTAGTTCCTTCTCCTGGACGGATTTAGAGATCGTGCTCGGACTATTGATTGGTACATTATCCATCAATGTCTACCTGGTTCTCCCGTTCTATCCAGTACCGGACCCCTCCCCACCACACCACTGCCCACAATCTCCTGCACCTATGAAAAAATTTTAAACTTCCCTGGGAAGAGTGAGCTTGTTGATGGTGCTGGGCCTTCCTCTGATGTGCTGGCTCTGTCGGTCATGCCCACAACCAGAGCACTGCTAGGTAATCGGTCAGTTCCTGGGGTGAATTTCAAGCTCTCGGGACCTTGTACCATCATTAGTTATTTCAGCTGTCACCAGTGCTGCCATTGGTTTTGGAACTGACGAGCACACCGGAGAGCACCTCTTCATTTTGGGCCTATTTCGCATATTGCATATTGGAGAAACTGAGGCCAGGGGAAGCAAAATTGCTGGAACTCTGTTACATGCCAAATGATCTGCTACGAATATTACATATTGATCTTTTAAAATTTAACTTGTGCAGGGTGCCTGGGTGGCTCAGTTAAGTGTCTGCCTTGGGCTCAAGTCATGATCCCAGTGTCTTGGAATCGAGTCCTGCATCAAGCTCCCTGCTTAGTGGGGAGTCTGCTTCTCTCTCTGCCCCCCCATCCCGCTCTTGCTCTCACATGTGCGCTCTCTTTCTCAAAAATAAATACATAAAATCTTTTAAAAATTAAAAAAATAAAAATAACTTATGCAGGATAAAATTAAACCTAATTTAGCGTAAAATAGCTTCACTTTACAGATTAAGAAGCAAGTGTTCAGAAAAGTTAACTTTTCTTAAGGCCACATGGACAAAATTAAGACTCTGCTCCAGAACTTTCTTAGTCCATAGTGTGCACATGTCCCGGTACCACACTCCCTGTGATAGGCCATTGTTGAGGCAGAACCAGCTCAAACTCTCCCAGCCAGCTAGAACAACTCATATCTTCTAACCCCCAGTCTCCTTTATATTTGTTTTATTAATTTATAATTTCTTATTATATCATCTGTCCCTTTAAGTGAAAGTATCAGTAAAAAAACAAGAATATCATAATTTCACAAAGGAGGAAATGTGTGTATACATGAATGATGAAAGCAAAATTTTTTTATCTTATGTCTGAAAAAGGAAGGATATTGCATTAACTTCCTTTGCAGTGAGGAGGAAGGAGTTTTCTGGGGGTTCTGTCATCCAGGGAAGGTATTATGAAGTTGACTCTAAAAAAAAATATATAGATTGAGGCTTAGCATGTTCTCAGGGATGTACTTGGTATTGATGGGTGGGATGTCAAAGCAAAGCGAGTTATAGACTCTATGCCTGCAGAATGTTCACTGTCTACTTGGAGTGTGAGGCTAACAGTGGTGGTGAGTATAACACGAATCATATTTATAACAGTATGGCTTGTTAGTGCTGAGTCTGAACCGGAGGGTTTGGGGATGCCTTCAAGCCGGGTGTGGGTCCTGGGCCGGGTATTTAGGGATGCTTTGGATCTGCTCAGCTGACAGTGCCCCACACAGAGGGGATGTTGTTCGGCGAGGATAGGAGTGTATGAGGTGAAGAGTGTTGGAAGTAAAACCTGCGTAGCCCGTCTCGCTGCTGAGCTCAGTTGATGGCACCAAGGCCCACAAGCTCTCAAGTCATCTGGGAGTCATCCAAGACCCCCCCCGACGAACCCCACCAACCACTTCCTTTCTCCTCTCCCTGACCAGTCACCAAGTCCTGCGTATTTTGCCTCCTGAGGATTTTTTAGATTTCATCCTCTACTCACTCACTGTCCTATTTCAGTCTGTCATCATCTCCTATCTCAACTACCGAGATACCTTCCTGACTGATCTTTCTGGATCTTTCAGTCTTGTCTCCTTCAAACACACCCTTAGAAGTGCATCATCTAGAATAATCTAAATTATACTTGGGCACTTTCAGTTTAAAATCCCTCAGTGCGAGGCACCTGCGTGGCTCAGTCGGTTTGGTGGCTGCCTTTGGCTCACGTCATGATCCCAGGGTCCTGGGATGGAGCCCCGCATGGGGCTCCTTGGTCAGCGGGGAGCCTGCTTCTCCCCTGCCTGCTGCTCCCCCTGCTTGTGCTTGCTCTCTCCCTCTCTCTCCCTCTCTGTGTCAAATAAATAAATAAAATCTTAAAATAAATAAATAAATAAATAAAATCCCTCAGTGGTTTGATGCTGCCTCCCAGAGAATCAGGACCAAGCTTGTGAGCATAGCACCGGGGCCCTCAACCATCTGGTGCTACATCCTTCTCCATCCTCAGCTCCAGAATGTCACCTGACAGGGTCCTTCATGATCTAACTCTTGGTACCCCCATGTAGAATCATGCTGTTTCTTGTGTCCACGACCTGGCTTGAGCTGTTCACTCTGCCAGGACTGTGTCTTACATATTTTTCTCCTGACTACCTGTAACTTGTTCATCAAGACCGTCCCAAGACACTTTTTCAGAACCTTCTTATTGGCCTAGCGCCCATCCTTTGCATTTTCCATGTCCGTATTTGCACTTGCCCATGGCATTGTTATATTGGTTTTTTTCTATGTTGTATCTCCCACTATGTTCTAAGCTCCTTAAAACATAGAATCTATGTCATATTCACCTTTGTACCCCCAGCATTGAGCTCTGACGTTCAGAATGCATTTGTTATACCGTAGAAGTAAGACTGGATACATACCCTGAACTTGGACATAAGCAGAGAAATTCTGAGTTTAATGAAGCCATGAAAAGATATATATATCTTTTACATATATATCAAATATATCTCAAATATTTGATATATGTATATGTGTATATATTGTATATATACAATATATACGCATATACATAGAGAGCTAGAGAGAGAGAGTTCAAAATTAATCTATAGTGTAACATGAATGTGAACTAGAAGAAGGTAGAAACGTGGTGANACATATACATAGAGAGAGAGAGAGAGTTCAAAATTAATCTATAGTGTAACATGAATGTGAACTAGAAGAAGGTAGAAACGTGGTGATCTGTAATGCAGTGATTTAGAGAAATCCTTTTAATTCCATAATTCTTGATTTATGGTAAAAGCCACGTCTTTTTTGAACTCCAGTGCTGGTCAGGGGCTGGCTTGGGATAGTTGAATTAAAATGAATTTCTTCCTTCATCTCTATTTAGCATATATGTAGTTCTCTAGCTAGCTAGAGTTCAGAAAGTTATATTCTTGCCTTTGGAGAACTTAACTAATAGTTTAAAGGACCATTTGTAAGGTTTTAGGCACTTCTCACTATTTATTGGTCTCCAAATTATGGTAGCTTTTGCATGTCGGCAAGCAGAATATTTTTCCCCAGGAGATGAAGGCTGCTAATGGGCACATAATCCCAGCAGGGCTAAAAGCCTTGCTGCATGATAGGCTAGCTGTAAGTCATTATTTCTCCTCTGAGAATCCCCTGGAAAGCCACCTGCTGTGAGGCTCCTCTCTAGCCCAGAAGCTGACAGGTATTGGGTCCTCTTTCTACTATGTATCTTTTCAAGTAGTCTGTGTCTTCCTACCAAACCACTTGACCCTAACTTGCTAAGTGACCACTAGTACATCCTTTCTTGCTCTGCCATACCTTTCTGATGCTTTTCCACACAGGGCAGCAGCAACATGCAATGTTTTGCATCCTTTTTGAGATAGTATTCTAAAACAGGCAGTATCAGCTTTGCCTTCATGCATTCTAACCAGATACCAATGTACACTAGTCTTAACAATTCCATTTTAAAATCAATTATAGTTTGTAACTATATTTTATTATGTAACCAATCTCTCATAAATGTTTGTATGACCATACATTCAGGTTATAATATAGTTTTTGATAACATTCATAGACTCCTTCTGGTTTCTTTTTTTCCTCCTGGCAGATGGACCCTCCCACATGTATGTGTTTTCGTTACAGGTTTGCCTTTACCATCCTTCCCTGCCCCTGCCCCATTCTTTTTCTTCACCTTCATCCTCATAAGGCAGAGATGCAGTGTGAATTGTAGTAAAGTGTCATCTCACGGGGGCCACTTCAGTGTGGCCCTTGGTTAAGCTTCTTTCCCTGGGTGCATGTTCACCCTTCTCTTCTTTCTTCATTATTTATCCTCTCCGTGGCAAAACCTCTTCAACCAACCCTAGGGTTAGGAAATCCTTGTTCAAGTAAATGTCTCCCAATATCAAGCTTTCATCAACTATTCTCCTGTCTCTTTTTCTTCTTGTTCAAGGAGAAAAAATGTCTCCCAATATCAAGCTTTCATCAACTACTCTCCTGTTTTTTTTTCTCCTTGTTTAAGGACTTAACCTTGACCAAAACAGAGAATTCAGCAAGGGGTTAGAAGGGATATGGGCCCTCTGCCCAGGCCACTCTTACCCTAGTGTTCCAACCTACTTTAGAGTCTTTCTGTATGGGCAGGAAAGAAGCTAAATCAAATCCATTTTGACTTGTAAAATCAGGATATTTGAAACTGACGTTTTTTAGAATGAAATATTTTTACATTTTTATTGTTTTAATTCATCAAATTGTTATTAGAAGTTGAGATTTTTAAGTTATTTTATTTTTTTAACTTTAATTCTAGGGTTGTTAACACACAGTGGTATATTGTTTTCAGGTGTGTAGTATAATGATTCAGCAATTCTATGCATTACTCAGTGCTCATCTAGAAGCTAAGATTTAATCTCATTCCTGGAAAGTGTACAAATGAATCAGCAAAATATATGTACAAAGCAGGCTGAAATAGCATAGACAAGAGAACTTGGGAATATTGAGAAATAGGACTCAGTGTTTTGACTTCATAGTACATTCACTTTCATAGATCAATGGAGAAAGATTATAGTTTAAAAAGAAAAATAGGGGTGCCTGGGTAGCTCAGTCGTTAAGTGTCTGCCTTCAGCTCAGGGCGTGATCCCAGAGTCCTGGGATTGAGCCCCGCATTGGGCTCCTCCACTGGAAGCCTGCTTCTTCCTCTCCCACTCCCCCTGCTTGTGTTCCCTCTCTCCCTGGCTGTCTCTCTCTCTGTCAAATAAATAAATAAAATCTTAAAAAAAGTAAAATAAAAAAATAAAAAGAAAACATAGAAGGGGCACCTGGATGGGTCAGTTGGTTAAGCGTCAGCCTTCGGCTCAGGTCATGGTCTCAGAGTCCTGTGTTTGAGTTCCATACGTCATGCTCCCTGCTCAGAGGGGAGTCTGCTTCTCCTTCTCCCTCTGCCCCTCCTCCTTGCTCTCTCTCTCTCTCTGTGTCTCTCAAATAAATGAATAAAATCTTAAAAAAATAGAAAACAGAATACACAAACATTTATTTTTCAACAACCAACTTTATTATATATGTCTTATGTATGCATTTATTTTGTCAGATATAAGGATTCCTAGCATTTGCCTAGTACTTTATACATGTTTGACTTGGTAATGAATCATCTATTCGAATTAAATAAAAATAGTTTTCTTTTTAGCATTAGGGTGACGTGTGTGTGTATGTGTGCGTGTATATATTTAATATTGTACCTTTCGTATTTGTTTTTTAGGTTCCTGAGTTCATTTAAGAGGACAGTCTTAAAATAAAAGAAGGAAAAGAGAAAGGGGTTCAGTTTTTGGAAGTGCTGCCCCCTCGCTCGCTGCTGCCAGTGCCTGGGATTCGTGTTTGACCCGATCGATCTAGAGAAGCTGCTGGATGTTTTCCTGAGTGCTGTACTGCTCTGCTGCCCTGGGAGGAGAGTGTCTGGTGTGGGTTTCATGCTGCAGGAGGCACCATGGCAGCCTCCAGGACGGCCTCACGGTCTCCTCGGGACATTGCCAACGTGATGCAAAGACTGCAAGGTAAGGGGCAGAGATGTCAAGGCTGGTTTTGTATTTTTAAGTACACTTTAAAGTTCAAATACCAGCTTAACTCAGGGGCTTTTCAATTTGCTTGTACTTTCTTTCCATTTTAGGAGACTACAGCAAGGAATCACAAAGCGATGTCTCTTTTCCTAGTGGTTTCAGACATCCCTGCTCTTTTGAGGTGCCGTCTTTTTCATGTAGCAAAAAGACAAAGACCAAGCTCTCTGAGTTGGTGTCTGCATTAGTGTGACCTTGACAGTTATTCAGCATCCAGTTGGGAATTCAGTTATCGTCAAACTGCCCTTCAGTCACCAAGGACAATACCACACGGTGACCATTCACAAGGTTATCATGATGATGGTGACAAAGACTGTAGGCTCTGGTCAATAAGTCAACCAGTAGTTTACTTATCCCAACAAGAGAGCCCTTAGAGATCTAGAAAGTTTTTAAGCAAAATGAGGCAATGAGGCCCAGAGGGTTTATGATGTCACAAGATGAACGGTGAGTGGCAGTGTGTGGACTGGGGCCACATTCCCCACCACTGCTCTCTCTCTAACAACAAACGGTGTTTTAGAAGAGAATTAGCAGTGAAATGGTATGGCAGCTTATAGATTAATTTTATAATGAATAAATTATGCAATTAATAAAGTCATTGTGAGTTAAACATGCATTTAAACATGTATATTCCTTAAACCATGGACATAATCATCTGTAAGAATATGAAAATATCACTTCCTTGTCACAATCCTAATGCTACCTCTCCCCAGCTTCAAATGTGTATTTTTAGGTGTAAAAATATCCAGATTTAACAGGGTTCTTTTCTAGTCTCTGTCAAGAGAGCTTAAAAGTAATGTTACACTTGGCTTTTTGTTTTTCTAGTCTTTCCAGCAAGTGATCATCGTGGTTTGGCACCGCAGCCTTCATATTAACCTCTCACCATCCCAGTTTCTTGCTTACAATGTATTCGATGTGCATAGCAGTCATTGCCAGTGAACCCTCTTGACTTGCAACCACAGATGAGAATCTGGATATTCATGGTCCAGAGCGTGCTCTCAGCTATAGAAAGGCAGGGAGTTTCTCCGTGTCTGACCAGGGACCACTAATTTCAGTGAAGCTCCTGTAATCTCAAGGCTCCAGCTCATGTTGATGGTCCTGGGCTCATTTTTGATGGTTTAGTGCAAGTGGTGCTTGTTTCACATTAATTGTTGGAAGATCTCATTGTCATGCCAGAAAGAGCCTGGTTAGATAAAAGATCAGATCCTTGCTGAAGAACAGACTCCTGCATAGACCTCCTCCATAGGCCAAAAAAACCCCCCTCTGATTGCGTCTACACAGTGCCAAGGATCTCCAGTTTAAGTTGTACATTTTTATTTGGGGAGATGGAATACGGAACTTGTAGTTCCATTTTTCTGTCTGTGTCTGTCTTTGCTGTTTCCTGGGCACAAATTCCTGAGCCATTTTGTACCTTAGTGACCTCATTATGAAATGATGGAAAGGAAACTAGCAGGACCCTTTCAAAAGCGTGGGGAGATAATTAGGTAATAAAGCAGATTTTCCTTTGAATCTATTAAATGTGAAAAATCTCTAGATGACATATACACACACACACACAATAAAACAAAATTGTACAGACTAAATTTGAAAAAAAATTGGAATCAGATTATGATTCTAAAAATAGTTTACTCTTTATTCTTATTTTGGTTTGAATTTTTTTTTTTTTTTTTTTTTTTACTAACATAGTGGTTGGGATAAGAGGAGAGGGAAGATGACTGATGCTTTAGTGTTTTATTATCTTCTGTAGTGTATAGATAAGTGGTTTTTCTTGAGGTGTGTGGAGTGGGAGAAAACACTGGAGCCCCTGCTCCCTTCCCACACCTGGCCTGTGACAGTGGACGTCCAATGTAACACCTGTGCATTTCAGGACCCCTCTTCTAAAATATGGACTGTTCTTACTCTGGATTGTTTCAAACTCAGTGAGATGATGACAAAATGTGCTTTAAAAATTATAAATACTGTCATCTGGTGAGCTGTTCAAATAGTCATGGGAGAAGAGAAAAGTGGATGAAGAGGCATAGGCTTGAAAAGTTGTTGCAAATTTCTCTAGTCATGCAGATGTGTGGACGAACGTTAATGGTTTTGTAGATTCCGTGCTATCTAAAACTAGTAACTTTATTATATAATAAAGTGACTATACTCACTGTATCACTTTCCCCTTTCTAGTAAAAGAAAGAATTATAACATGTCATAAGGTTATCTGACAAATTTAGAACAATAAACCTTACCATTTGATAGGAGACAAAATTTCTGACCACTAGATATTTATCATTAGCTTTTAGCATCATTTTATACGTGTGTGTGTGTGTGTGTGTGTGTGTGTGTATTTATATATATGTTATTAATGGCAACAAAATGTAAGGTCTGCATTGCCTTCAGATACAATGAATCTACCTACAGCAGTGCAAACACAGCATAAGGGCTCGAAGCGAAGGTGATCTGTTTCATGTTGATCTGCTGGGTAACTCGTGCTGATTCCGTTGGCGAGGCCTGTGTGTCCCCTGCATCTCACTTCTCCTTGTGCATCCTACTGATGCTTGGAGCCCAAACAAGAGTCAACCTCCCTGGACAGAGGAGACCTGTTTTCTGTCAAGGGTATTTAGTGATTCTTCTTGCCTGCTAGAACCTCCAAACCAGTGACCACGGAGCTAATAAATGGAGGGCTGGCATTATTGCCCAGATAATTGTGACAAATGAGGAAATGTATTTGAGGAAAAATAAATCTATTACCTGAAATGGAACCAGAGTTACTGTTTCCAAAGTTCAAATCCATAAGAACATTCTTCTAGAATCCCCTTTTCTTTGCTTAGATAGATAATCTAAGCAACTAATTTTTCCCCCATTCTTGGGTTTTATTGTCATATCAGATCTGTGTATAACTAATAAAAATCATGTAGCTTTGAATAGCGGCAACTTGGCTTTGCTCTCTTGCTTATTTAGTTTACAACCATAATTGTTGACTGTTTTTCTGCTTTTAATTTTTATTTCTAGTGCTAGGAAATTGAAGCACACACAGATTGCTTCGTAATTTAGCTGCTACTGTAGCAGTTCAATATTTCACCTTTGCCAATATTTGTGCTTGTTTGAGCATAATGTTTTAGGCTGGGATCCTGAATTATGGATGAGCAGGCTGACTGCAATGCAGAGTTTCATTTGCTCTTAAGAATAATGAATGTTTCTGTAACTTTCATCAGTTTAAATATAACCTTAAAAACAAATACAAGGCAATAGGATAATAAAGGAGTATTAAAATTTTAAATGCACGTAATTAGTATATACATTTTCAAAGCTCTTTAAGGCTAACTAAGTGGATTTCATGGTGGCTTATGGAGTGACTTTAGTTTTTAGTCACATCTAAAAAAAAGTAGATGTCTGCGGGGCGCCTGGGTGGCACAGGCCGTTAAGCGTCTGCCTTCAGCTCAGGGCGTGATCCCGGCGTTATGGGATCGAGCCCCACATCAGGCTCCTCTGCTATGAGCCTGCTTCTTCCTCTCCCACTCCCCTTGCTTGTGTTCCCTCTCTCGCTGGCTGTTTCTGTCTCTGTCAAATAAATAAATAAAATCTTAAAAAAAAAAAATTAAAAAAATAAAAAAATTAAAAAAATAAAAAAAAGTAGACGTCTGAACTCTTAAGATTATGAATTTCTTTAAGATACTGACAATATCTTTGTAAATTTCATCATGCTGCTATGTAATGTTTGCTTTAAAAAGATTTATTGAATGGCTTTTATCAAATACCTTTTTTTCATTTGAAGATAATCTATCAAAGTTTAAGGATTTTTAAATTAACATATTTAAATGTTTGTTATCGTTAAGACAGGGCAGCATTCATGCAGTCTTATAGAGTGAAGAGTAAATGCCAGAGAAGATTCAAAATGGGCAAACTATGGTGTCATATAGAGATCGCTATGATAAAAAAGGAGGACTATAGACTGCCAGGTTGAATTTTTATTTTTAAACCTGTGAATAAATTCAAAAGAAAAAGAAATAAGAAAAGAGATAAATATGTATTCCTAGAGATATATCTATGAAGTTTGCTAACTGCTCAGTGAAAGATAATCATGGCTTCCCTCTAAAATTGCTTTTGTGACCAAATTTAAACTCTTTTTTGGTTAAATATAATATTTCCTATGAATCCATTATACTGTAAAAGAAAACCTTAGAGTAACAAAGAAGTTAACTGAGAAGTAGAATCAACAGTAATAAATAAATAATGAAATAATTTTTGGTATTTTTTATTTTTTTTAATTTAAATTCAAGTTAGTTAACATATAGTGTAGTACTGGTTTCAGGAGTAGAATGTAATGACTCATCACTTATATACAACAGCCAGTACTCATCCCAACAAGGGCTGTCTTTAAAGACCATCACCCATTTAGTGCATCCCCCTACTTTCCACCCCTCCATCAACCCTCACTTTGTTCTCTATAGTTAGAGTCTCTTATGGTTTGCCTCTGTCTCTGTTTTTATCTTATTTTATTTTTCCTTTCCTTCCACTATGTTCATCTGTTTTGTTTCTTAAATTCCATATATGAGGGAAATCATATACTTGTCTTTCTCTGGCTGACTTATTTTGTTTACCATAATACTCTCTAGCTCCATCCAAATTGTTGCAAATGGCAAGATTTCATTCTTTTTTGATGGCTGAATAATAGTCCACTTTATATATATGTATATATATGTATCTAAAATATACTATATATTTGTATATAAAATATACCAAATATATATATATATATCCACCCTACATCTTCTTTATCCATTCATCAGTCAATGGACATTTGATCTCTTTCCATAATTTGGCTATGGCTGATAGTGCTGCTATAAACACTGGGATGCATGTGTCCCTTTGAATCAGCATTTTTGTATCCTTTGGATAAATATCTAGTAATGCAATTGCTGGGTTGTAGGATAGTTCTATTTTTAACTTTTTGAGGAAACTCTATACTGTTTTCCAGAGTGGTTGCACCACTTTGCATTCCTACCAACAGGGCATGATAGTTCCCCTTTCCCTGCATCCTTGTCAACATCTGTTTTTTCCTGAGTTGTTAATTTTTGCCATTCTGACAGGTGTGAGGTGGTATCTCATTGTGGTTTTGATTTGTATTTCCCTGATGCTGAGTGATGCAGAGCATATTTTCATATGTCTGTTGTCCATTTGTATGTCTTATTTAGAGAAATATTTGTTCACATCTTCTGCCCATTTCTTACCTGGATTATTTATTTTTGGGGTGTTGATTTTGATGAGTTCCTTACAGATTCTGGATACTAGCCCTTTCTCAATATGTCATTTGCAAATATCTTCTTCCATTCTGTAGGTTGCCTTTTAGTTTTGTGGATTGTTTCCTTTGCTGTACAGAAGCTTTTTATCTTGATGAGGTCCCAATAGTTCATTTTTGCTTTTGTTTCCCTTGCCTCTAGAGAATGTCTAGTAATAAGTCCCTGTGGCCGAGGTCAAAGAGGTTGCTACCTGTGTTCTGCTCTAGTATTTTAATGGTTTCCTGTCTTACAGTAGGTCTTTCATCCGTTTTGAATTTGTTTTTGTGTATGATGTAAGACAGTGAGCCAGTTTCATTCTTCTGCATGTTGCTGTCCAGTTTTTCCAACACCATTTGTTGAAGAGACTGCCTTTTTTTCTTTGGCTATTCTTTCCTGCTTTGTCAAAGATTAGTTGGCCATAAAGTTGAGGGTCCATTTCCGGGTTCTCTATTCTGTTCCATTGACCTATGTGTCTGTTTTTCTGCCAGTACCATACTGTCTTGACGATTACAAGTTTGTAATACAGCTTGAGGTCTGGGATTGTGATGCCTCCTGATTTGACTTTCTTTTTCAACATTACTTTGGCTATTCAGGGTCTTTTCCTGTTCCATGCAAATTTTAGGATTGTTTTTTCAAGTTCTGTGAAAAATGCTGGTGTTATTTTGATCGAAATTGCATTGAATGTACAGATTGCTTTAGGTAGTATAGACATTTTAACAATGTTTTCTCTTCAAATCCATGAACATGGAATATTTTTCCATTTCTTTGTGTCTTCTATTTCTTTCATTAGTGTTCTATTGTTTTCAGTGTACAGATCTTTTACCTCATTTGTTAGGTTTATTCCTAGGTATCTTATGATTTTGGGTGCAACTGTAAATGGGATTGATTTTTTGTTGTCTCTTTCTGCTGCNTTAAAAAAATAAAAAAATTAAAAAAATAAAAAAAAGTAGACGTCTGAACTCTTAAGATTATGAATTTCTTTAAGATACTGACAATATCTTTGTAAATTTCATCATGCTGCTATGTAATGTTTGCTTTAAAAAGATTTATTGAATGGCTTTTATCAAATACCTTTTTTTCATTTGAAGATAATCTATCAAAGTTTAAGGATTTTTAAATTAACATATTTAAATGTTTGTTATCGTTAAGACAGGGCAGCATTCATGCAGTCTTATAGAGTGAAGAGTAAATGCCAGAGAAGATTCAAAATGGGCAAACTATGGTGTCATATAGAGATCGCTATGATAAAAAAGGAGGACTATAGACTGCCAGGTTGAATTTTTATTTTTAAACCTGTGAATAAATTCAAAAGAAAAAGAAATAAGAAAAGAGATAAATATGTATTCCTAGAGATATATCTATGAAGTTTGCTAACTGCTCAGTGAAAGATAATCATGGCTTCCCTCTAAAATTGCTTTTGTGACCAAATTTAAACTCTTTTTTGGTTAAATATAATATTTCCTATGAATCCATTATACTGTAAAAGAAAACCTTAGAGTAACAAAGAAGTTAACTGAGAAGTAGAATCAACAGTAATAAATAAATAATGAAATAATTTTTGGTATTTTTTATTTTTTTTAATTTAAATTCAAGTTAGTTAACATATAGTGTAGTACTGGTTTCAGGAGTAGAATGTAATGACTCATCACTTATATACAACAGCCAGTACTCATCCCAACAAGGGCTGTCTTTAAAGACCATCACCCATTTAGTGCATCCCCCTACTTTCCACCCCTCCATCAACCCTCACTTTGTTCTCTATAGTTAGAGTCTCTTATGGTTTGCCTCTGTCTCTGTTTTTATCTTATTTTATTTTTCCTTTCCTTCCACTATGTTCATCTGTTTTGTTTCTTAAATTCCATATATGAGGGAAATCATATACTTGTCTTTCTCTGGCTGACTTATTTTGTTTACCATAATACTCTCTAGCTCCATCCAAATTGTTGCAAATGGCAAGATTTCATTCTTTTTTGATGGCTGAATAATAGTCCACTTTATATATATGTATATATATGTATCTAAAATATACTATATATTTGTATATAAAATATACCAAATATATATATATATATCCACCCTACATCTTCTTTATCCATTCATCAGTCAATGGACATTTGATCTCTTTCCATAATTTGGCTATGGCTGATAGTGCTGCTATAAACACTGGGATGCATGTGTCCCTTTGAATCAGCATTTTTGTATCCTTTGGATAAATATCTAGTAATGCAATTGCTGGGTTGTAGGATAGTTCTATTTTTAACTTTTTGAGGAAACTCTATACTGTTTTCCAGAGTGGTTGCACCACTTTGCATTCCTACCAACAGGGCATGATAGTTCCCCTTTCCCTGCATCCTTGTCAACATCTGTTTTTTCCTGAGTTGTTAATTTTTGCCATTCTGACAGGTGTGAGGTGGTATCTCATTGTGGTTTTGATTTGTATTTCCCTGATGCTGAGTGATGCAGAGCATATTTTCATATGTCTGTTGGCCATTTGTATGTCTTATTTAGAGAAATATTTGTTCACATCTTCTGCCCATTTCTTACCTGGATTATTTATTTTTGGGGTGTTGATTTTGATGAGTTCCTTACAGATTCTGGATACTAGCCCTTTCTCAATATGTCATTTGCAAATATCTTCTTCCATTCTGTAGGTTGCCTTTTAGTTTTGTGGATTGTTTCCTTTGCTGTACAGAAGCTTTTTATCTTGATGAGGTCCCAATAGTTCATTTTTGCTTTTGTTTCCCTTGCCTCTAGAGAATGTCTAGTAATAAGTCCCTGTGGCCGAGGTCAAAGAGGTTGCTACCTGTGTTCTGCTCTAGTATTTTAATGGTTTCCTCTTACAGTAGGTCTTTCATCCGTTTTGAATTTGTTTTTGTGTATGATGTAAGACAGTGAGCCAGTTTCATTCTTCTGCATGTTGCTGTCCAGTTTTTCCAACACCATTTGTTGAAGAGACTGCCTTTTTTTCTTTGGCTATTCTTTCCTGCTTTGTCAAAGATTAGTTGGCCATAAAGTTGAGGGTCCATTTCCGGGTTCTCTATTCTGTTCCATTGACCTATGTGTCTGTTTTTCTGCCAGTACCATACTGTCTTGACGATTACAAGTTTGTAATACAGCTTGAGGTCTGGGATTGTGATGCCTCCTGATTTGACTTTCTTTTTCAACATTACTTTGGCTATTCAGGGTCTTTTCCTGTTCCATGCAAATTTTAGGATTGTTTTTTCAAGTTCTGTGAAAAATGCTGGTGTTATTTTGATCGAAATTGCATTGAATGTACAGATTGCTTTAGGTAGTATAGACATTTTAACAATGTTTTCTCTTCAAATCCATGAACATGGAATATTTTTCCATTTCTTTGTGTCTTTTATTTCTTTCATTAGTGTTCTATTGTTTTCAGTGTACAGATCTTTTACCTCATTTGTTAGGTTTATTCCTAGGTATCTTATGATTTTGGGTGCAACTGTAAATGGGATTGATTTTTTGTTGTCTCTTTCTGCTGCTTCATTATCAGTGTATAGAAATGCAACAGATTTCTGTACATTGATTTTATATCTTGCAACTTTGTTGAATTCATGTATGAGTTCTGGCAATTTTTTTGGGCAGAGTCTTTTGGGTTTTCTATATAAAGTATCATGTCACCCTCAAATAGTGAAAGTTTGACTTCTTGCTTGCTGATTTGGATGCCTTTTATTTCTTTTTGTTGTCTGATTGCTGAGGGTAGGATTTCCAGTACTATGTTGAGCAACAGTGGTGAGAGGGGACATACCTGCCGTGTTCTTGACCTTAGGGGAGAAGCTCTCAGTTTTTCCCCATTGTGAATGATATTTGCTGTGGGCGTTTCATATATGGCTTTTGGTATGTTCTCACTATCCCTAATTTATTGAGGGTTTTTACCAAGAAAGGATGCTGTATTTTGTCAAATGCTTTTTCTCTGTCTATTGAGAGGATCATATGGTTCTTATCCTTTCTTTTATGAATGTGTTGTATCATGTTGCTTGATTTTCAGATATTGAACCACCCCTGCAGCCCAGAAATAAATCCCACTTGATTGTGGTGAATAATCCTTTTAATGCACATTTGGATTCGATTAGCTAGTTAGTATCTTGTTGAGAATTTTTGTATCCATGTTCGTCAGGGATCTTAGCTCATAATTCTCCTTTTTAGTGGGGTCGTTGTCTGGTTTTGGAATCAAGGTAATGATGGTCTCATAGAATAAGTTTGGAAGTTTTCCTTCTACTTCCAGTTTTTGGAAGAGCTTCGGAAGAATAGGTATTAATTCTTCTTTAAATGTTTGATAGAATTCCCCTGGGAAGCCATCCAGCCCTAGAGTCTTGTTTGTTGGGAGATTTTTGATTACTGATTCAGTTTCTTTACTGGCTATGGGTCTGCTCAAATTTTCTATTTCTAACTGTTCCAGTTTTGGTAGTTTATATGTTCCTAGGAATTTATGCATTTCTTCCAGATTGCCCAATTTGTTAAGGCATATAATTCCTCATAATATTTTAATTATTTGTATTTCTCTGCAGCGTTGATTGTGTTCTCTTCTCTTTCATTTGTGATTTTATCTGTTTGGGTCCTTTCTTTTTTCTTTTCGATAAGTCTTGCTAGAGGTTTATCAATTTTGTTAATTTTTCCAAAGAACCAGTTTCTAGTTTTGTTGATTTGTTCTACTGGTTTTTTTTTTTATTTCTATCATTTATTTCTGCTCTAATCTTAATTATTTCTCTTCTTCTGATGGCTTTAGGCTTTATTTGCTGTTCTTTTTCCAACTCTTTTAGGTGTAAAGTTAGGTTGTGTGTTTAGAGACTTTTCTTCTTCTCGAGAAAGGACTGTATTGCTATATACTTCCCTTAGGAAGTATATGTCCCAATATATTTGGGACACCTTTGCTGTGTCCCAAAGATTTTGGACTGTGGTGTTTTCATTTTCATTAGCTTCCATATATTTTTAAATTGTATCTCCAATTTCCTGGTTAACCCATTCATTTTTTAGTAGAATGTTCCTTTTTTTTTTTTTTGAAGATTTTATTTATTTACTTGACACAGAGAGAGAATGAGAGAGCACAAGCAGGGAGACCAGCAGAGGAAGAGGGAGATGCAGGGTCCTCACTGAGCAGGGAGCTCAATGAGGGGCTCCATCCCAGAACTCTGGGATCATGATCATGACCTGTGCCAAAAGCAGACACATAACTGACTGAGCCACCCAGGTGCCCTTTAGTACAATGTTCTTTACCCTTCATGTATTTGTGGTCTTTTGAAATTTTTTCTTGTGACTGACTTCAGGTTTCGTAGTGCTGTGGTCTGAAAATATGCATGGTATGGTCTCAATCTTTTTGTATTGGATGAGTCTTGTTTTGTGACCCAGTATGTGATGTATTCTGGACAATGTTCCATGTGCACTTAAAAAGAATGTGTATTCTGCTGCTTTAGGATGTCCATCTAGTCCAGTGTGTCATTCAAAGCCACTGTTTCCTTGCCAATCTTCTGCTTAGATGATCTGTCCATTGCTGTGAATGGGGTTGTTAAAGTCCCCTCCTATTATTGTATTATTATCAATGAGTTCCCTTAAGTTTGTTTTAATTGATTTATATATTTGGCTGCTCCTAAGTTAGGGGCATTAAAATCTACAATTGTTAGATCTTCTGTTGGAAAGACCCCTGTATTATGATATAGAGCCCATCTTCATCTCTTATTACAGTCTTTGGTTTAAAATATAGCTTGTCTGATGTAAGTGTGGCTATTCCAGCTTTCTTTTGATGTCCATTAGCATGATAGATAGTTCTCCACCCCCTCACTTTCAATCTGGAGGTATCACTGGGTCTAAAATGAGTCTCTTATAAGCAACATATTGATCGGTCTTGGTGTTTTGTTTTTTTGTTTTGTTTTGTTTTTATCCATTCTCATAACCCTATGTCTTTTGATTGGAGTATTTAGTCCATTTACATTCAGAGTAATTATTGATAGATATGAATTTAGTGCCATTGTATTACCTGTAAAGTTGCTGTTCCTGTAGATTGTCTATGTTTCTTTCTAGTCTTTGTTGCTTTTGGTCTTTCTTTCCTGCTCAAATTGTACCCTTTAATCTTGCAGAACTAGTTTACTGTTAACAAACTCCTTTAGTTTTTGCTTGTCTTGGAAACTCTTTATCTCTCCTTTTCTGAACAACAGCCTTGCTGAATATAGTACTCTCAGCTGCATGTTTTTCCAGTTCATCATGTTGAATATATCATGCCACTCTTCTGGCCTGCTAAGTTTCTGCGGAGAGGTCTGCTGCCACCCATATGTATTTTAGCCTTGTAGGTTAAGGGCCTTGTGTCCCTAGCTGCTTTCAGAATTCTCTCTTTATCTTTGTATTTTGCAAATTTCACTATGACATGTCTTGGTATTGATCTGTTTTTATTGATTTTGAGGAGAGTTGTCTATGTCCCTTGGAGTTGAATTCCTAGTTCCTTCCCTAGATTAGGGAAGTTTTCAGCCCATAATTTGTTCAAATAAACTTTCTGCGCCTTTTCCTGCTCTTTTTCTTCTGGGACTCCTATGATATGGATATTATTGCACTTTGTGGAATCACTGAGTTCCATAAGTCTGTATTTGTGATCTGATAGTTTTCTTTCCCTCTTCTTTTCAGCTTCATTATTTTCCATAATTTTATCTTCTATATCACCTATTCATTCCTCAGTTTCTTCCATCCTTGTTGTGGTTGCATCCAGTCAGTTTTGCATCTCAGTTATAGCATTTTTTTTTTTCGGCCTGACTAGTTTTTAAGTCTTTTATCTCTGTAGCCGGGGATTCTCTGGTGTCTCCTGTGCTTCTTTCAAGCCCAGCTAGTATTCTTATGATTGTTGTTCTAAATTCTTGTTCAGATATATTGCTTATATCTGTTTTGAGCAAATCCTTAACTGTGATTTCTTCTTGAAATTTGGGGAGAATTCCTCCATCTTGTCTAGTTTACTGTCTTTTGCGTGTTATGAAAGCTTGTTGTTTCCTCCTCCTGAGAGTAATACTATATTAAGAAGGAGTCATACACTGTCCAGGGCCTGGCACTTCAAGAAGTGTTTCTGGTGTATGCTCTGTGCACACTGTTATTGTGTTTTGGCTGCTCTTTCCCAGATGTCAGTCCTCTGCATATAATTCCTCCTTACTTACAAATGGGGAGTGTTTGGATTTTAACTAGGTGTGCTTTGAATTGTTTGCTAAGGTAAGCATAGGGGTTGGGGATGGGGGAAACTGATCCAAGAAAAGAGAAAAGGAAAAAGAACAAAAAAGCAAGCAAACAGACAAACAAAAAACTGTAAGCCTGATTCCAAAGAAAAAAGAAATAAAATTAAAAAAAAAAAAAAAAGCCTTGTCCTATTTCCACCAGAATTGAAGCTGATGGTTTGGAACACTCTATCATCAGTAGACTTGGTACATGTGATGGGGCCTGTGTTGGTCTTCTGAGGAAGAGGCCCAATGCGCTGTTTCACAGTCAGACCTGCCCTAGTAAAGATTCCTCTGCAGTGCACAGGGGGGTGGGGTTTGTTGTAAGGGACCCCAGCATCCACTGGAGGCACTGTGTTTCTCTCTGAAGTCCAACTGTGCTGGTGGGCTGGGCGGGGGTGGGGGGGTAGAAGATGGTATCATCCTGCCCTCTTGCCCAGGGGTGGGGAACTCATGGCCCCCAATGTTCAGGAGGCCCTCAGAGAAAAGCAAACAATCCCCCCTCCTGTGTCTCAGGCTTTCATCAGATCCCTGCCCTCAACCTGCCTGTGCCCAGGCCATCTGGGGCCCAACCGGGGCCTGGTACCATAGTTCTCCTGTGTTTTATCTCTGGCCAGTGGCTGGATTCAAAACTCCAAATCCTAAAGAACCCAGCAAGGCATGGACCCACTTCCGTCCCCCAGAGGAAAGCCTCGCAGCCCTGCACCTGGCACCATTCTATCCCAGAAAAACAGTTGCATGGCTGGGCAGATGCCTGGAGTCTATGGTGAAACACAGTAAAAACTGTGCCCAGGTTATCTGCCCTCTGCATGCACCTCTACCCCCTTCTATTCTACAGCTACTCAATGGCACTAGTGGGCCTCTTGTCCTTAGAGAGGCAGTATACCCTCTTCCAAATGTACTCCAGAATGGGGTGCATTCTCTCCTAGTATGACCCAGGGTATCCCCAAACTATGGCATCTTGTTTGAACCCTAAACATTGCTCTCTCTCCTGCTCCCTTTCTCTCTCCCTGACTTCTCTCCAAGAAAAGGGTTCCCTCCCCTCTGGGGCACCATGGATTTTCTCTCCTCCAGTTCACATTTCTGAACCTCACATCTGTTGTGTTCTCTTCCTCCAATAGTGCAGATTGCTTTCTTTTTCTTTCTTTCTTTCTTTTCTTTCTTTTCCAGATTGTTTTCTTAATCCTCAGATTGAGTTCCTCATTTAAAATGATTTGATGTTGATCTACTTCTGTTTGAGGGGCGAGGCAACCTCAGGGTCCCCCTGATACTCTGCCATCTTAACTCCTTCCCTTTAGTTTAACGTGAAATAAGCATCAGGGAAGGAAAGGTTTGCCTTTTATGATAATTCTGTTTTTTTTTTTTATAGTGCCTTGAGAGATTTAATTCTAAATATTATTACTCTGACTTAATGACTCTTCTTATTAAACCTCAAAATATTGTCAAAAATCAATTTATTGTATTTAGGCTGAAATTCTTTTTGCCTTAATCTTTCTTCCTATAATGAATGTTATGTGCTAGTCCCTCAGATTTAAGCACGAAGCAAAACTCAGCACAAAACAATGATCATTTATTTATATTTTGGAACATCATGGTTAAATAAATATTTAATGAAAAAATTGATAAATCACAGTCCCCAAATTAATGATTTGAAAATGAACTAGTCAAGACACATGGTAAAAGCAAAGGAAAGAAGAACAATTAAATTCAGTCCTACTTTATTAGCCCTCTTTAAAAGAAATTTTTTATCTAAGTTTTATTTTTAATTAAACTTGATTTTGACCATAAAATCATTGTAAAGATGCATATCCAATTAGAACTGGTGCCCATGTTGACCTCTCAGATGTGTGTGTGGGTTTTTTTGTTTTTTGCTTTTTTCTCATTTAATTTTATTAACATTTAAGGACACTTGGGGTGCCTGGATGGCTCAGTCAGTTAAGTGTCTGACTCTTGATTTCAGCTCAGGTCATGACGTCAGGGTTATGAGATCAAACCCCATGTCGAGCTCCCTGCTCAGTGGGGAGTCTGCTTCAGATTCTCTATTTCCCTCTCCTTCTGCCCCTCCCCCTGCTCACACACACACACACACACACACGCACTCTCTCTCTAAAAATAAGTCTTTAAAAAAAAAAAAACGAAAAGCACTTTTACCTTACTTCTTCCATTTTTAACTTATGTCAGTTCTAGGTTCTCATACCCTCTACTCATTTATCTATTGTATTCCCTTTTTTCCCCCAAGTATTTTTAAAAAATTCTAATTAGTTAACATACATGGTAAAATTGGTTTTGGGTGTAGAATTTAGTGATTCATCACTTACATATAACAACCAGTGCTTATGGGGTGCCTGGGTGGCTCAGTCAGTTAAGTATCTGACTCTTGTCGTGATCTCAGGGTTCTGGGATTGAGCCCTGCCTGAGGCTCCATGCCAAGTGGGGAGTCAGCTTGAGGATTCTCTCTCTCCCTCTCCCTCTGCCCCTCCCCCTGCTCACATGTTCTCTCTCTCTCAAATAAATAAATTAATTAAAAGCAAAACAACCAGTGCTTAATGTGTGTTGCTTTTTAATTTGAATGCTTTAAAAATATTTTTCCTTCCTAATGGTCTATTATATGTTCATATTACTTTTAAATGCATTAAAGTGTTTACATTTGAATAATGCCCTGTTCTCCAAGCCTTTCTATTTGCAGAGCCATTTTATGTATCACACATCCTGGAGAAAATGCCAGAGGCCCTTGGGATTTTCAAAGGCCTACAAAAATATTGGCTCTCAGATGGAAAAAGAAAACTGCTAAATCAAAATTAACAGAGGTTTAGAAATGCTAAAATTATGTCAACTAGTCAAATGTAAATCAAGTTAATTCAAAAATTATTTATTATATGTGTAAATATATTTAAATATGCAATGTGGGTGTACTTTATTGCTCTTGATATAGTGTGTGGCAGGACCCTAAATATATTCCTAAATATTCCTACACATTGCTTTCAAATTAATTCCTTTTAATATACCGCTTAATTTTGTTACTTCAATGATGAAAATCTTCCTTCACTTCTTGACCTCCCTATTAATGTCCCAACTTCTTGACGTGGCTTCCTTATTCACACTTCATCTTAACTGCCCAACATTTGTCTCCTCTAGCTCCCCTGCCTTTCCCTAGATATCTGCCAGATGCCACTGCTTTCAGTGCTGTCAAGATGCCCTGACTCTTCTGTGTCCTTCCGGGGCCCTTTCAGAAATGAACTCTGTTGATTTTTCCTAAAATTTGACTTATCTTCAAGGTTCAACTTAAATTCAGCCTCCTCCAGGAAGGCTGTATTGCTGATATAATCAGAAGTACTGTCTAAATCCCTTCAGCACTTCGTAGCACTATTACTGAAATTATCTAGTATTGCTTTGCATTATGTTACATGTATGCAGCTAATCCCACACGCAGAATATAAACACCTGGAAGTCAGAAATTGGGTCAAATTCATATCAGTGCCCTACACATTGACTAGGCAGTGGATACTTCATAAGTATTTGTTGAGTGAATACAATATAAATGTGTAATATCATATTGATTTTCAGTGGTGGAAGCAGGGTGACCAGGAGGGGGATAATTTGGATAAGTCACAAGAGAGATTAGAGTGGCTTAGACTAGATATTAAACAGTGGATGGAGAGAAAAGTGGTAAAAATCTAGATATATTTTGAAAGTAAAGCTGAAATAATGTGCTCATGGATTGAATGTGGTGTATGAGAGAGAGGAAAAAAGTTGGCCCCCTCATTTTTCATTTTGAAATGAGGTAAGACGAAAGACTGTTGGGAATAGGGTTGAGGAAAACCAAAAGCTTTTTTTGGATGTGTTACATTTTAGAAGGCTGGTGGATAGCCCAGAAAGTAGCTGGGTATATATGACTGTAGAGATCAAGGGAGAGGACACAGCTGGAGAAAACATTTGGAGATCCTAAGCACACAGATAGAATTTAAAGCTATGAGGTTGATTGACATCACCCAGAGAACAAGGACATAGAAAAAAAAAAGGTTTGGAACATAGAGTTCAACCACTGGTGGTGAGGAAATGAGGAGAGTCCCACATTTGAGACTAAGAAGCTGCAGCCTATGTGGTAAGAAAAAGAGGAGAGAAGGAAGATCTGGAAGCCACAAGAAGAGTTCCAAGAGGGAGTGATCAAGGTTGTTAATGCTGTTAACATTCTTTATATGTTCATGCTTCTGAATGTTTATGGTCTATAAAAAGATTATGTATTTATATATATAAATATCAGAGCTGAGTGAGCCAAGTACATGTGCATATAGTTTCAAATTCATTTCTGGAAGAATAAAAGAATAGTCCTGTGCATTCCCCAGAAAGAGTTGCAAAATTCTTGGAAGTTAATTGGGTAAGAGCAATTCCTTAAGAATTTATTAAATATAAGTCTGTACTTCACAGACAGCCCAATCAGAAATGCATGCTAAGAATAAAATGTCTCTCACTCTGGCCCTAATAAGTCCTCCGTTCTTATGGAGCAGGGGCCCTGCTGTGAACTGACAGATGGTCCTCATGAGAAGAGTGCTCCCACTGATGCCATTTGGTGTGTGGCTCTTGCATCTCAATGCCTTCCTTCCTTGTGCACCTCCTTCCCTCATAAATCTCCACTTGCATCCCTTGACATATTTTTCTAGGTACTTTCCACATAATAAGATTAATAGCATTCCTCTTGGGTTTTGGAGAAAATCTCAAGGAGTGTCATGTATTTTCATTGTTTTGGTCATTATTAGTTTCTCCAGAGCATAGTTTCTTGAAACGAAATGAGAGAACATGACATTATAAAGTGTTTGGATTATCTGAACCATAGTGAGGACTCTGGGATTTTCTCTCCATCAAGACTGGGATGCCACACTTTACTGTACCTGAATTTGGGAAAACTACATTTGCACTGAGGAAAACTCACAGTACTGATAGCTCTTTAACCCCACTTGTATTGGATCAGACTGGGGCCTTGGGGTAACCTCTGACAGGGATGAAGACCACACTGGGGCCCTTGAACTTTAGTCCCATTAATGTATATTTAGGGTAATAGATCCCTATAAAGGGGGAAAAGTACTAGACTCTAAATTTCATGTGATGGGGGCACCTGGGTGGCTCAGTCAGTTAAGCAGCTACCTTCTGCTCAGGTCATGATCCCTGGGTCCTGGGATCGAGCTTCATGTCGAGCTCCCTGCTCAGCGGGGAGCCTGCTTCTTCCTCTCCCTCTGCCCTTCCCCTTTTCTCTCTCTCCATCTCAAATAAATACATAAATAAAATCATTTTAAAAAATTTCATGCGGTAAATCCCTCCTATATCTTAAGAGCCTTACAAAAACAGTTCATATTCTGAGTAACTATTTTTCTCTTCTATTTTCTTTCTAATTGGGGCTGATGGGACTATTGATGCATTCTTTACATGGTATTCACCCTAAATACAGAGTTCCTGTTCATTGTATGACATTCTATCATTTAATTAAGCAATTATTACTCATAGGTGTTCAGGTAACCATGCACTCATTTGAACAGGTAAGAAGTTATCGTATAAGAATATATGCAAATTTGCCTTAATGCTGACAATAGGCAAATCATAACTTTCTGTTTGTTTCTATTCACATAAATGAATGGAAATATCTGGGAGAAGGAAAAACTGGTGACTGCTTCAAATAGGGTCTAGGCCAAATGATTTATGTAAGATTTTGAATTCCTTAGATATAGTGAAGTTTGCTTCAGTATTTTTAAAATGGTTTCTATGGTAACTTATGTTCTTTTTTTTTCATTGTTCACAATGACCTCTTGCATCAAAAACAAACAATTCCTTCCTTTACTGATATTAATCTTTCATGTTTAGTAAACACTGCTCTCCACCCATGTTTAAAAAAATTATTTACCTTGAATTACACAATTGTTCTCCATTCTTTTGCTTGCTTTCTTCTCACGTGTCACCAACATTATTCACATGGCACTTTGAATCCCTTTTATCTGTTTATTCTTTATTATACGCTGACTTGTTTACCAATTTGGGAAGAAGCTTCAGATTTCCAGGACTGATCTTGTGTTTTTGTTGTTGTTACTGTTATTATTTTATGAGCCACAGTGTTCATTTTGCCAAGAATCACACTAGTTACGTACTCACAGCCTGTGTTTTAAGCTCCTTCGCTTTTCTCAGACTTCTCATAGGGTATCTCATTTTATCCAACCGTGGTAAGAAAAGGAGGAGAGAAGCATTCATTGCCTCAACAGTAAACAGCAAATGTAGACTTTTTACCCAGAAACTGGGCATTAAACTAGACTGTACCCTTGATATTGTAACAAGAGAAATCTTTCAAAATGTAACTCCAATTGTGTCCTTTTCCCTGTTTAAAAGCCTACAATGACTCATCATAACCTTCAAGATAAATTCATCACTGAAAAAGGATCTCCATCATCTGGCTCCCTTTAATCTTCCTATCTTTGGGATCATTGTCCACAGATTAAATCATGTTGTCTCAATCACTCTGAACCACTTCTAGTTCTGCTCAAGCTAACTCTGATTTCACTTCCATATCTTTTCATGGCCTCCACTGCAGCCCCTCCTTTCCTTTTTACTTACCTGGGCTTCTACTCAGGTTGTAAGACTCATCTCAAACTTTGTCTCCTCTGTGAAGCCTGCCTCAGCACCAGCAGTCCAAATGAAAGGATTCCTTCTTTGTACTCTGAACATCCTTTGATTGAAGTATTGATTACATCAGCCTATGATGGTTTCTTTCTTTCTGTGTCCCATTTGAATATTAGAACCCTGAGGGTAGAGGCTCTTGTCTTATTCAGCTTTGGATACCCAATACTGAGCACAGAAACTTAACACTTATTAGGTACTCTGTTCATTCAAACGTACATTCCTGCATTTAACAAATGTGTTTTGGGCATCTACTGTGCCCAAGTCCTCTGTCTCCAGAAGTGAACATGTGCAGAGTTCCTATCCTCATGGGGTTGTAGTCTACTGGAGTGATATGATAATTAATGAAAAATTTATAAACTAGGTGGTAGATATGATAGTAAGTACGTGTTTGATGAACAAATTAAATTTCCACAAAAACATGAAGTTGGAATTAAGTACCTTGACCAGGGTAGTAGACTGTTGAATGGTCCAAATTATTTTCATGCAATCTTTTACTCTGCTTGCATTGAAAACACTTAGGACTTTTTTTTTTTTAATATAGGGTGATATGGTTGTTTAGATTGGCAAGGGACTTACAGTACATAATTAGATGTTCTTTTATTTTGCAGATGAAGTAACAGTTCTAGAGCAGTGAAGTGACAAGCAAAGGTCATAAGTAGGTTTTTGAGGAACTCTAGTCTCTGATAGAATTGAGGGATAACTTGATATTCATACATTAGTGCATATTCCTTCAAGGTTACTTTTTTGCACAGTTGCTAATGATCACTGGGTCATTATGGATAAGAGGCAAAACTAGCTACGTGAATTCTTTGCTTTTGTCCAGCATGAAATAAAACTGTGTGGCCCCTTGTTCAACAGTTGTTAAGAATAATTAATATGCAGCAGGGCATTAAGTCATGTGTGTGGCCCATCTTAGTGCAGAGCCCCGTGCAGTAGTCAAGTCACATACCCCTGAGGCTGGCATGAATAGATGAGACTTTGGAAAACTTGAGGCCCTGAAGATTTTAGGGCCATCATGCAAGAGAAATTAAGAGGTGGAAAAGGATGAAGAGAGGAAACAAAACATCAGAAAGCCCTTAGCCATTTCAAAATTGTATCTGGGATCAATCGTGTATAAAAGGCAGGAGAGAAGAGGAAGATTCTCTCTCATCCCCAGATCAACACAAAGCTAGTCCTTAGGCACTGCTGGTACTATTAGTCAACTGCTCTCTGGGTTAACACACGTTGGGACGGTGGGGGGAGCCTTCCTATCACTTACAACTTTATCTTTCTGGGTCCAACATAACTTCTCACAAAAACGAATCCGTGGCTTCTTCGTGAATTCAATTTGTGCACACATTTCATCAAAGGAAAGACCAGTTTGAATATTAATTATTTTAATAGCCAGTTTTCTACCAAAAACACCTGGGTCATACTAAATAATCATGATGAGAAACTAGCAGTTATTTTTCTTATTTCTGGATATACTCAGGCTAATTATATCCCTTTAATTTCTCTATCCTTATAATTAGTAACACTATAGTCAAATTTGTAAGAAATGTGATATATAGCATACAAAAAGATTTGATGGAAATTTTTTGTCTTGACTTCATCTTATTCAGTGAAGTTGTGGAAAATCCTTGAAGAGTGCATCGGTCTTATGTGTCGAGTCAAAAGGCGTGAAAACACTTGGTTGTGAAAGTATTGCGAAGTTCATGGGTCTTGTACAGTAAGAGTCAGATATTTTGAGATCATTTCGCATTCTAGTGTTATGATACTTCTTTATGTAATTTTGGTAGACACACCTATGCACAATTAATGCCTTTAATAAATTAATACAGAGCACCTTTAAATCTGACTTGAAACGTGTATACAGCTAGCACCCTTTAACACTTTGTTTGGTGTTATAATACTTGTTTTCTGTGAAATCCATGTGTCTCACCTTTGAGATAAAATGGCTCCTTTTCAAAATAATAACTCTCACAAGCACAACAATAATCAGATAAACAAAGAAGGAAAGCTATTTCTGATATATTTTAAAGCTTTGTATAGTCTCTTCTTTTGATACTTTGTACTTTTAAAAAGAATAGTTTTATAACAATATTGAGCCTTAAAGATACTTGTATGTGTTCCCCTGGGTGGCTCAGTCAGTTAAGTGTCTGCCTTTGGCTCAGGTCATGATCCCAGGGGCCAGGGATGGAGCCCCATGTTAGCTCCCTGCTCAGTGGGGAATCCGCTTCTCCCTTTCCTCCCTGCTCGTGTTCTGTCTCACTATTTCTGTCACTCTTTCTCAAATAAATAAGTAAAATCTAAAAAAAAAAAAGATACTTATATGAGTTTAATATATGGAGAGCAGTTGTTGCATAAAACAACATTAAATACCTATAAATATTTGGAAGATGGCTAGTTACAGTAAAAATCCAACTTTGCCTATTTAACTATTGCCCATAAAAAGATCTGCGTTTTTTTAGATTTCATAAGTGATACTTAATGGTCTAAATCTAAGTGTTCTGGAAGACTTACAGAATCTCATAATTTTTGAGGGAAAAATCCCAAATGATCAACCTGTTTAATTCCAATTTTAAAGATAAGTAATTGAGATTCCTAAAAATTAAATGACTTATACAAAGTTGTGCATTTAGTTGAGGCAAAATAGGACTGGAACCTAGATTATCTGACTCTCTCCAGAATTATGAAATTTTACGTAATGTCCCCCTCAGGATAAAATTATATGGTTTATTACTAAGCCTTGCCTTTTTGGCTCTGTTTTGAGTTGAAAAGCAAGGTTGGTATTTAGTGTGTGCTTAGTTTATATAAAGTCATGTATTTTGTATTTACCTCTGGTTAGAGCACTTATTACAAATAGTTGGAGCTGTTGAGGGCATAGCCAGTATCTTTCCAACTTTGTAAAATATGGTAGGTAAGTATTCACTAAATATTTGTTGAATGGATGTTAGGTTAGTAAATTCAGAGAGAAAGAGATTTGTGGGGAGGGAAGAGAAAGATCTTTAGTTCTTCATGTCATTTTCAACTGTGCTTCAATGGCCTGTTGCAAAGATTTCGCTATAGATACAACTTACTTGCTGTGGTCACTTGAACTGATAAACATCAACTATTAGGCTATAGATTAAAATATAATGCTGTTTTAAGGATACTTTTTCTTCTAAAAATGTTGCTATGTGTTTGATTAGTTTATTTGCATTCATGTCATCTTTTGTTGTGAAATGTGTTAATGGGTGACAGTTTGGCAGATATTCCATACCTACAGCAAATGTAAATTGACCTCCTATGTTCCAGATACTGTGCTAAACAGAAGGGCTGTAACTCTGAAACTGACAGTGGTGTCCTGGCCCTGCAGGACCTTCAAAGCTAGTGACTAGGTTGTAGCCATGATTGAATTTTGCAATGAGTCGCTCTGGACAGAGGGCAGAGGACCCTTTGGAGGTTGGTTGAGATGCCTCCTGGGCTGGTTCCAGGCAGTCCCAGGAGCCTCCCTGGCCACTGCTGTGCTTGGGCTCTAGCCTGGGCACTGGCCCTTCCTTACGTTAATTCTCATGCCAGGTTTTCAGAACTAGGCCACATTCTGACAGAACTGCCAATGAGCTCCCCTCCTTGTCACACTCCAGATGGGCCACTGGGTCTTAGACAACAAACTGTGGCTCCTTCTCTCTAAGCACTGCCAAGCCACAGACTGTGAAGATGGAGGGTTGAAGGATGCTCACTTTCTTCCCCACAGTGCATCCGTAATGTTAACCTATACTTTATTATACTAAGGAAAATGGGCTTTTGTTCCATGCCCAAGACATTGAGGCATAGTGGTGGTTAATTATTACTTTCCTGAACTTCATGCTTTAACTTTGGTTTGGGGAAGGTATGGACTAGTTGAATAGCACACGCTGCCCATTTTATTTAAAACTGAGCACTACTCTAATGAGCACACATAGCTCCAACAATAATTAAAAAAAAAAAAACGCACTTTTTGAATTAGTAAAAGCCCCAAGCTTTAATCTCAACTATAAAAATATCTTCAAACATCTGCTTTTAGAAAAGTAAAATTGTTCCTATGTTCAAACTATAAAAGAGCCTTTCTTCCATGAGAGTTCTGTGCAGTTTCGACCTAGAATTGGTTTTAATTGGCTCAGTTACTGATGCCTCAAAAAGTGGGGTTTTAAAAGAGAAATGTCAAATCAGACTTAAGTGCAGGCCTCTGGACCGAAGTGCTGTAATGCATTTCTTCTTGGCAAACTTGCTTCATAACCAGCTACACATTAATGTGAACTTTTATATGTTTGATAAAGAAAACTATTTCCTGTTGTCCAAAATAGCTTCTAATGTGGGTCAGATTATTGATGCAGAACATTAGACACTCCCTTTACATTTCAAGGACAATCAGTGCTTTGAAGTACCAAGTGGCCTTTGTTTCTGGCTTAAGGAATGAAACATGAGACCAATTCTTCATTGCTAGTTAGCTATTTAATAATTTAACATAGAAAATGTGATGCCTAGAAAATAGATTTTATCATGACTTTTTCAGCCACATAGGCTAAAAGAAATGAATCCAAATGGAAAATGGTAAGATTTCTGTATTTAAGCAAAAATATTCTTCATGAACTATAGTGATTGTGTTTAGCATTCTCTCAGTGAGATTAACCAAAGAATATATTGGATAGGTTTCTGAATTTTTTCCAAAGTTTAAACAGCTTGATTGTCCCAAATTATACAATGATATGTTTATTAAAATTCAACCAACATAGAAAAGCATAAAGAATAAAGTGATAGTCTTTCCAATGCCACTACATAGAGAGAAAGAAAAGATAATAGATAGATAAATAGAAGATAGCTAAATAGAAAGAAATATTTTGGTGGACCTTGCCCCAGGTGTTTTTCAGTATACACACATACAAATGAAAGAAAGGGTTTTCACTATGAATGCTGTTCTGTTCTCTGTTGTTTTTTTTTCTTAATGGAGCAGTAAATTGTGCACATCTTCATGCATCAAATAAACACGAATCTACAGTGACATTAAATGGTGAAGTACCATTCTGTTTTAGATAAATCCCACCATTGGTTTAACTAATCTACTGTATCTAGCTGTTCTCTATTTTAGATAAGATTGATAATCCCCTAAAACAGGATGCTTTTCTTTCTGCATTGAATTTTACATTAAGAAACACTGACTGAATATGAGATAGTTTATGACTTTCAAGAATCAGGTTTATAATAGTTTTAATGAACAAGTTTCCAAAAAAAAAAATGAGATCATGGAAGTCTACTAATCATTATCAGTGACTTAAAAGTCAAGTAAGGATAAATTTCCCATTACTTATGGAGTATTTTTCCAATGAAGTCCCCAAACCTTTTCTTCAGACACAGACAAACTACCTAACCTGGAAAGAGTAGAGCTGGCATCCACATCCACTCGAACGGGAACTTCTGAAAGGACATTTCTGGCAGGAGCTGATGCTTCCTTTCCTTTTATCAGACTGATTCCTACGCAGCTAAGGACAGAGCCTTCAGCAGCGTGTCATTTAAAAGGACACAAACACTTTTGCAAAATAGCACCACCTGTGTTGTAATAGAGCTGAAGTTAGTCCTTAAATGAAGAATGTCACATTGAAATCAAGGATGCTGGCNATTCCTACGCAGCTAAGGACAGAGCCTTCAGCAGCGTGTCATTTAAAAGGACACAAACACTTTTGCAAAATAACACCACCTGTGTTGTAATAGAGCTGAAGTTAGTCCTTAAATGCAGAATGTCACATTGAAATCAAGGATGCTGGCAAAAAAAAAAAAGTCTCCAAATCCAATGTAATCCATAGGCCATTGAGGTATTGGAGTTTTATTTTCTGTTTCCTTGAATCACCCAGACAACTGTCTGAGCTCTCAGATTTATGCTGTGAGTGGGAGTGAGAAGTTGTGAGAAGCCCTGAAAATAATGGGAGCCAAGATGCTAACGTCTTGCCTCACATTCCTGGCAATGATTACTTCACCTGCAGAGTAGTGGCTTAGTCTGAAATCCGCGGATTGTCTTCCCTGCTGGCCCTGCCACAGCCATCACTCGATTTGGACCTGTGTCGTATTTACTAGGATTTTGTTCCGTGGCTAATGGTTAATGGCCACCAAGGAGTGCCTCTGTCTCCATGTTAGCTCCTACAGTAGGATTCAGTCCTCCCTCCCCTCCCAATAGCACCTGCTTCAAACACGACAGGTATTCACATACGCACACACACGCAAATAAAGAAAACAGCTCTGGGTCTGGTTTCAGATCATGAGAGGTATTATTTATATCCTACTTGTTCCAGAAAGGAGGGAAAATAGCAAATATGCATACGACCAGATGCAGTTTGTTTTTAAATGAGGAAGAGAGCAACTTGGGCCCATGGAAAGTACTAATTAACAGCGCCTTCATTCTTTGCTTAACGCAGACGTGTCCAAATTTTTCTCAAGCTGAGGGTTGAGGGAGTTGGGGTGGTGGAGGAATGGAAAGTGGAGGCGATCCACCGAGTATCTTACTTCCAAGCTGCTAACTGCCAACTTTGGCATTGACCAAAGTGAGTAGGAATCAAGGGATAAGACAATCCAGGACAAACTGAAAGTGGCCAGTGAACACTGGAGGCGAATTTCCAAGGCATGAGTAGCTCGTTGCACACAGCCCATGACTGATTATAAAGGGGACAGCGTGGAATCAGGAAGGAACAGATAGCCCACCACACATGCACGCTCCTTTTGAGATGTTCTTACATTGCCTCCTGCTTAGATCTCATTATATAGAGCCATTTCTCTCAGCGCTATTTAAATTCCATTCCTACTGGAACTATTGCTAAGTCTAGTGACTCTCAAATCACTTCAGGTCGTGATTTGTAGTCATTTCTACGGGTGTCCTCTGTGGCCATCTGTTCATGGCTTGTACTTCGCCTTTGCACTGGAGCTATTCAGCAGGACTATATCTCTGGGTTCTTTGTCCTTTGGAAAAGGAAAACATTTGCATCCTTATCCTGCTGTGGTTTTCTTTACCTAGCTTAGGCTGCTGCCTTTGCTTTGGTGGCCCCTCCTAGAGAGCTCAATGGCATTGGTTATCGAAATTCCATCTCAACCTATTGCTTCCTTTTCTTGGGTTTGTCTAAGATGTATTGATTAGTTCATGGTTAAGGATGAATATTCAGTTAGGTGAACCTCAGTATCTTCAATTAAGTTAACCCTGTACCTAGCTAAGTCTGCTGTTGTTCATGGTCTTGACTACGGGCACCATTATCCATAAATCCTGTCTCTCCATAAGCAGCAAATGCTTGTCTTCTTTCTGTTTTTAGGCATTTAACTCTCTGTTGAACTTCTACCAATGTTCCTGTTTTTGGTATAAATCATTAGAATATACCCAGTATATTAAATGAACAGTTGAGTGAACAAGGCTTCCTCACCTTGGACAGTCTCAGACCAACAATGTCATTCTAATTCACAAGTTCTCTTTGGTGATTTAGATTTGGCAGGGGATCTAACCTTCCCAAATTATTTGGTTTTAGGCTTGCAACTGCAAGACAACATAAATAAATACATGGGAAGATTCATAGTAAGGTTTCTATTAAGAAAAGAGGGAAGCTGTTCATACCCTCCCTGGACATTGCATTCCTTACTGAATTATCGTTTTTACTTTGCCATGGCTATATTTAAGTAAGAGCTTTTAGATTCATGGTGCATAAATTCATATTCAGAATTTCTGAGAACTCTACAGATTACATTTTTTTTCTTAATGAAAGAAAGAGCCATCTAAAGGAAAACTTTCCTCCAGTGATTCCAACCCCTTCCCCTCTCAATTTCTCAAAACATCAAGGAAAATTGAGACTGCCAGAGGGCAAAGCCAAGAAGAAAGAGGGAACTAATTATAAGGAATAGAGCTAAAATATTGTCATTAGTTAAAAGAAAAAAAAAAAAGTGGCAAGCTTTCAGCAGATTCATTTGCTGCTGCTTCTTCTTTTTTTTTTTTTTTTTTTTTTTTTTTTTGTTTTTGTTTAATTATTTGCCAGCAGACAAACACATCTCGGAAAAGGGAGAAAAGTTACTGTAGCTTCTACTTGGTCATGTCTGATCCTGAAATTCTGCGTTCAATTCTCCGTGTAAGATTAAGGAGACACTAAAAAGAGATGTTTATTTGTTGTTTTTTTGAATTAGGAAACTTTTGTTTACACAATTATCCCCATTTACTAGCCATTGAAATAAAAGTTACTGCTTAGATGATACATTTTGTACTCTTGTGTCTAACAGAAAGTTCTGCAAAGGTGAGGTTTGTGGGGACTATCAGTTTCTTCTCACATAGGTGGTAGCAGCTGTTCCTTGTCGCCTCTTTCCATCTGTTGTCTTGTTTTGTCACCTCTTCTAAGGTTTTTGCCGCAACACATCCCTCCTCTTACTGTTACACTGTTCATCTTTGTTACTATATGTGATATTTCGGGGTTTGTCAACTGCTACTACATTTAATATTGGTCAGTGCCGGTTAATACTACTGGGCTTTGCTGGCTGGCTCTTGCTGCTACAATAGGAGAGATATTTCAAATCAGTTACTGCATCTTCTCAAGTCCACATCATTTTGGGATTCAACCCAATGAATACTTTCCATTATCTTATTGGTTCTTATCTCTGTACTTACCTTAACAGAGTGCCAAATACACAATGTAATACCTTAACAGAGTGCCAAATACACAATGGAATGCTTGCCATTTCTATCTTGGGATAAGCAGACAATAGAAGGCAGGGTAGTGTAAGTAAATTAACCCTAAATACACTCAACTCAAATGAACCTGACCAATGGATTTTAATTCTTACCATAGACAAGAAGGAGAAATTTAGTTATGTAAATTATCAGTATTATGATCAATAGTTTGGAGATTCTTCTTTTTTTAAGATTTTATTTATCCATTTGTCAGAGAGAGAGAGAGAAAGAGCACAAGCAGGGGGAGCCGCAGCCAGAGGACAAGCAGGCTCCCTGCCGAGCAGGGAGCCCAATGTGGAGCTTGATCCCAGGACCTTCGATCATGACCTAAGCTGGAGGCAGATGCTTAACCAACTGAGCCAGGCAGAAGTCCCTAGTTTGGAGACCCTTACCAAAGCAATGGACCAAGTCTCATATAACATTTTGCAGTTTATTCATCCTATCCACAATTTAAGAGGAAAACACTGATATATCTGATTGTGGTAGATAATGTCCAGAGCACTAATTCCAAGATGCATGTCTATCTGATGTTTAAAAAAAAATTTACCTCCATATGCTTAAAAGGAAAACATCATGTTGTTTCAAAACTCAAAGGGCTGTTGGCTTACTAAAATATCTAGAATCTCCCAACACAGTGCATTTAAATGAAATCCACCATTTCACATTCTATTTAATAAAAATCCTCCACGTCTTATTCCTTTAGGAGCCAAAGGTATTTTTAGTTCTTTGATCTGAAAGTGTCACCTGTGTCAAACTGCTCTAGAGAGGGAAGTGAGAGGAGTTCTGGAAAGCCTGTGGGTGTGTGATAACCTAATGCCATCAGATAAGTAGATCCAAATCGGATTGCAAAAACAAAACAAAAACCACCACTACCACCGACCTCCCCCCACTGCCCACCCCAAAATCCATTCTTCTTCTGTATTCCAAGCACTTATTAAGAGCAAACCACAGTGATGTTTTCCTTGGCAGGCTTACAGAGCATTTATTAGCCCATGGGTTCTCCAGTCTAAAATTTATGACAATTTGAGAGACTCACAAGGACATGGACTTAGTGCTTTAAATAAATTCAGAGTGATAATTTTTGTCTGCTATGAATTTTCATTATTGAAATTATTAAACAAACAGTAAGCTTTCCTAGACTGCTTTGCTTATTTATATATCTTATATGAAGCTTGCAAATCAAATCCTTATGTTTGCTTTCTTTTTATTTTTTGAATATTGTGGGAGACTTGGAAGACTCAGAAGAGGCCTCTGATCTCTTACAAAAGAGTATGACATCACTTGAAATTACTAATTATTCTGTTTCTCTCTGTGACACAGATGAAACAGCAGCAAAACATCTGGGTTAATAAAGAACAGCTACATGAACAAAACCACTATGAATTATGTTGTAAAAGCTCTTATTGGTCAGTGTATTATTTGTCAGATATAGATCAATTATTAAATGTATATGTATATATTACTGATGCTTGGTCTACCTGATTCTCTTTATGCATAAAAAGAGCAGATTTACCCAGACTCTTACAGGCTGTTATTAGCTACCAACAGTGATGAGTAATTACCACTTTGTCCCTTCCTCTTGTGCTCTACGAAGGGTAAGCTTTCTTTCAACCTTGCAAATTAAGAGTATATCATGTCCACATGATGCTATTTTGAAAATCCTGAAACTAAAACCATGTTTATTTTGGGAGATATTGCTAAGACGCCATTGAGTTATTGAAAAATTGATCAAAGTCATTAAATTATTTAAAGAAGATTAATCCCTTCGTTTTGGTGTGTACACTCAGTTCCTGAATCTGAGCTCCAAGCCTGAGCTTCTTTTCTCTCAGCCCCAGGAAATATCTTCTCTCTCTTACTTTGCTATATACTTTGTATAATAAAAGGACAGTGCATTTATTACCACTTCATCAACTCAGAGATTCTAGAGTTAGATGGAGCTCATGGATCAAGTCTTAGTCTCGGAAAAAAAAGAAAAAAATATGCATATAAAAGAATCATCTCCTTATAAAGAGTAAATGATTCTCAATACCATAGTTGCCATAGGAACTATGGGAAAAAAGGGGAGTTTTTCTAAAGGAGAAAACTTTTCCATTTAACTATAAAGTATATTACATATTCAAGCATGTATTTTACTTTTTTCCCTTCGAATATATTCATAATAGTTACAACAAAAGAAAGAATTCCTCACATGTGGCTACTTTCTCATTAGACATGTACTGTACAATTGGATAATAATGGATGTGGTCCCTGGAGCTTATGTACACTCATTCTGAACATAACAGCTATCTGAACTACTGAGTTAAATCCAAATCAACAGGTATTTATCTTGCACTCATTAAACCACGTAAATTTCATACGGTAGAAAATTTGAGGCAAAGAGGAAGATACTTTAATGAGTTTTAGTTACTGTAACATGCAGGTCTGTTTGATGTTTAAAGATAAATTTGCCTACATATGCTTAATGGGAAAACATCATGTTGCTCAAAGCTTAAATGTCTGTTGCTTTATTAAAATATCTGGAGTTCTCCAGAGCAGTGCATGAAAATGAAATCCAACATTTCACATTCCCTTTAAGAAAAAAAATCATCCATGTTGTTAAAATTTAAAGATGGTAAAAGTGGTTTTACTGAATGTTATCTACCGATATGATATCTACACTTTCCCTAGACATATGGAAGCACTCATGTTCCTGGGACAGAGGTCAAGCAGGTTTTGCCTGTGCCTTTGTCTGGACTTTATAGGGAAGTGGTTCTTCATGCAGCAAACCAGTGCTCCAGTGAGTCAGAAAGCATATAATGCCAAATTTACTTAAGGCTGTCAAAATCAACGGGAAGGGGAAATATTAGGAAGGAAGATCTCTTTTTAGTTAATTTTTAAAAGCTTTGTCTTATGAGTNACCAGTGCTCCAGTGAGTCAGAAAGCATATAATGCCAAATTTACTTAAGGCTGTCAAAATCAACGGGAAGGGAAAATATTAGGAAGGAAGATCTCTTTTTAGTTAATTTTTAAAAGCTTTGTCTTATGAGTCCATAGTTTTAGAGGATATAAGTGAAACAGTCCTATAAAAATCATGCTTCTGTACCCTTTCCTTTACCTCTTCTTATATATAGCACTTACTTAAGCATAACCTAACTATTAACAATTTCAGGCACCATAGGTAGTGGAAGGCTTAAATAAATAAGAATAATAAGGGAAAATCAAGTTTAAACTATAAACTATAACATTTTTAAAATAAGAAAATAATGGAAAAATATCTCTGCACAAATTTGGCCTTCAGGTATATAACAATTCTTTGTTTTTATTTTTTATTGAGATCTAATTGCCATACATTATATCAGTTTCAGGTATACAACATAATGATTTGATATTTGTATATATTGTGAAATGATCACCACAATAAGCGTAATTAGTATCTATCACCATACAGAATTACAGAATTTTTTTCTTGTGATGGGAACTTTTAAGATTTACTCTTTTAGCAATTTTCAAATACACAATACAGTGTTATTAACTGCAGTCACCATGCTGTACATCATATTCCCTGGACTTATTTATTTTATAACTTTTGACTCCTCTTACCTATTTTGCTTACCTCCCAACCCCTGCCTCTGGCAACCACCAATCTGTTCTCTGTATCTATGAGCGTGATTTTTTTTGGGGGGGATTTTTTTAGACTTCACATGTGAGTGAAATCTTGTGGGATTTGTCTTTCTTTGTCTGACTTATTTCATTTAGCGTAATACCCTCAAGTTCCATCTATGCTGTTACAAATGGCAAGATTTCATTCTTTTTTATGGCTGAATAATATTCCATAATATATATACCACATTTTCATTATCCATTTATCTGTTGATGGGTACTTAGGTTATTCTTACCTTATCTTGGCTATTGTAAATAATCAACAATTAATTCTTCTCTATGGAAGATCCAGCCAAGGAACACAGATCAGAGGGGCTTTTTTTTTTTTTTCCTTTTTTTTAAAGATCTCCTTCTGCTCCAGGTGTACTTGGAAGAGAAGCACAGGGAATACTGAAGAAGCTTGTTGGATCAACCTCAGCTCTTTACTTCTTTTGGCCATAATTAGACCAGCCAGCTCAGCCTCTCCTCTCATTACATTGTGTATATATAAGGCAAAGTTCCCAGTTAATTACTCAGGATATAAAATATTTGAAGCATAAAAGCATAGAATTTCAGAACTAGATGGGACTGTAGAGATCATCAATCTGACAGCAGCATCTTATAGGTCAGGCAATTATAGCCTTGACTTTTCATGCTTTGTCAAAGCCTGAACTTGGTTTAGCTGCTGCTATCACTTCCCCTTTATAAAGTTTCCAGAGTTCCCACTAGGGGCAGATGCAGAGCCAAGTACATTTTTCTATAACAGCTCTGTTAACAGATTTTTGTGATTCCAAATTCAGGAAAGAATATATAGTTTCTGGCAAGGCAGTTTGGAGTAGCTTATAGCAGCATTTTTAAGTATTATGATAAAAAGAGATCCATGATTGCTCATTTATTCAGTCACTAACCATTTAATAAACTTCTACAATACTACTTGAGGTAAGGTTATCAGCAAAGGTTTGTGTAAGAGTTAACATTTGATCAGAGACCTGAACAAGAAGGATGGGTCCTTGAAACAGGGTAGGACATTTCAGGCTATGTAAACAACAAACACAGAGCTTTGTGGAAAAAAATTTTGCCAATATCTCTGGAGGATGAGGCATGGAATTAAGAGTTGTGCTTTAGAAATGTTCATGTTGAGATGTTGTAAGATATCCAGTGGCGATGTTGACAAAGCTGTTTCATCAAACAGGCTGGAGCTCAGGGGAGAATTCAAGACTGGGGATAGATGTTCGTGATTCAGGGGCATAAAGATGACATTTATCTGGATGAGATCTCCTGAAGGAAAACTGTCAGCAGAGAAAGAAGTAATCAGTGCT
>NC_048227.1:96044118-96092880 GCF_002007445.2 Ailuropoda melanoleuca | reverse complement strand
CATGGTTACAGTCTAAAAGTCTTGTCCTTGGCTACACATTGAAGTTTGAGTGTTTGAGACAAAATCATTTTGCATCATAGGGCTAAAACAAAGTGTTTGTTTCTTTGTTTCTTTGGTTGGTTGCCTGGTTGTGAGAATGATCTAGCTAGCCAGAGCCATACATCCATACCAACCTAATGTGTTTACTTTGAAAACTTTCATGAATTCTTATATAGTTATATTACATTTTTCTGTTTATACCCCAGGAGGAACCAGAGGGAATCATAAATAATATCCCACTGGTTGACAAAAACATACAAATACAGTAGTCTCCCCTTATCCTCAGTTTTTCTTTCTACAGTTACCCATAGTCAGCCACAGTCCAGAGCAGATGATCTACCTCCTGACATAGTGTCGGAGGCTCAATAATAGCCTGAAGCGTTATCACAGTGCCTGTCATTCACCCCACTTCGTCTCATCATGGTCATTTTATCATCTCACATTGTCAGAAGAGTGAATGTAGTACAATAAGATATTTTGAGCGAGACAGAGGGACTACACTCACATAACTTTTGTTATAATATATTATTATAATTATTCTATTTTGTTATTAATTATTAATCTCTTACTGAGCCTAATTTATAAATTAACCTTTATTGTAGATATGTTTGTGGAAAAAACATACAGTGTGGAGATATATATATGTAGCTTCAGACATCCGGTGGGGGTCTTGGAACCTATCTCCCTTGGATAAGAGGGGAACTACTGTAGATATTCTACTCCCGTCCCAAGGAAAGGTTTTAACTAAATACAAAGTAACTAAATAGAACATAGGCAGCAAACTTAGATGGACACTTTATACCAATCTTTGAAGATTAGTTTTTAGTGAGAGAAGCTTAATTGGAAAATAAAATAAGTAACATGGATCTTTATAATATACCAATATATCATTATTATTTTGTTTCAGAAGTTCTGTTTCCTCCGAATTTGCAAGCCATGCTTCTGTACTTTTCCTCCTGCCTTCTCTGTCTTGCCAGTAGGGTGGGGCAGGGTCATGGTTAAGAATACAGGCCTTGTGGCCGTTCTGCTGGAGTATGACTGTTTCCCCTGCTGCTTAGTTGCACAACTTTGGAGGAGTTGCTTAACTTCTCTCTGCCTTTGGCCATATATGACCTGGGTGTTATGAAAAGGATAGACTTCTTGATTTGTTGTGAGGATTAAATGTTTATCCATGTGAAGTGCTCAGAACTCATAAGCAGTGTGTTCAGTAAATGTTGCCTATTGCATTACATGGACATAAGTAAATTCAGCTGTATCCATCGAACAGGCAATGGTTGCAAGAAAGAGAAAAAACATTTATCCAGATGGCACCGTGTTCTGCATCTTCCTCTGGCCCTAGAGCAAATTTGAGAAGAATTGAGATGAGAGTCCAGAGCTGCTCTTCCCTCAGTTGGTCTCAACACCCACCTATCTCTCAGTGCACACACCTCACCTCCCTAAGTATGAGTCTAGGCTTAAAGATAAGATTTTCGCATGAGGTGGCTAACACAAGCTAAGTATGTCAGTCTATAAAATTGCCTTCATGTGACTGTTTTTGACCTACAAAATTCATGTGGTTCAACCTATTAAGTTATCGAGTTCTCGGCTGGAAAATTGTGTTTTGTTTGCCTTTCTTTAGAATTTAATTATTGAAAAAGATAAGATACTATGTATATTTTTACCTCACTGCTCCTCCCTCCCAGGGAGTATGTTTTCTGTTTTTCTCCTTCGTTGTGTGGAAATGTCTATTTTTGAGGCAATTTTGAGTAGTGGAAATGTGTTTTTGACAACTCCCTACCTCTAATCCATACCTGTTTCTTTCTGCTCTGCCTCAGGGCTCATGCATTGTCTAATCCACCCACATCTACTCTCTCAGGAAAACACCTAATAAATTCAATCATGCAGAGGAACAAGTGACAAATAAGGCAGAGTGTTCTCCTCCAAGAGGCATGCAGAGTTCTGTAACCATCATCCTCTTTAAGGAGGGCATGAATCACAAATTATGGACTGAAAGGCTCTATTTAGTCAGTGGAAGTTTTCATGGGGTTGGAGGCAGGCAGCAGGTATTTGAGGAAGGAGAGTTGCAGAAACCCATAAAAACGCATACAGCCCCTTTCCCAGCTTCTGGAGGTAGGACGTTCCCTGTTTCTCCTTTTTTTTTTTTTTTTTTCTTTTTGGTAAAAACTTTAGGACTACATGTTGGGGTTGTTGTTAAGAAAATAGATAACATTTATAGATTTCTTATTATCTTCTATAATCCTCACAATTTCCTTAGGTAGCTGGTAGACTCTATTAGCCCCATTTTAGTAATGAGGACATGGAGACTTAGAGCAGTGAGGTAACTTGCTAAAGGCCACTAAACTAGTAATGGAGATGCCACGCAAAGTGTACAACTGTGGGTTTGAGGTGTGAGAAGGAAAATGTTGATTGTGCTAGTCCTGCAGGCCTTCCCTCTGAGATTCCTTCATTTTAGGATGTTACCTTTGAGGCCAATGTGTTCCAGAAGTCCTGGCTTGCAGTGGTTTAATTTGGGTCATTATTTAGAATCTGACTAGAGATAACTAATAACATATTTTCACATATCCCCTTTTAGTGAAAAATAACTTTTAGTTTGGTAAATATATTACTAGAGAGTGACTTATTTATTTTTCTTTATCAATAAAATAATTACAAAATATATAAGATTTGTAACAGTTCAAAAGCTCTCTAATAAAAGCATTTGTTTAGTTATAATAGCACTCCATGATTTTATCCATATTTATAAACAAACACATGCTGCATATAATAATTTGATAAAAAATTTAATATATTGACTGAGTGCAAGAAACTGATGTAACACAATTGTGCTAAAAGGAAAGTACAGACTTTGTGTTTGAGGCTATTAATAAATAAATAATGAGTCATTTGTTTTGCCAAAAAAAGTATATTTTCTAGAAATTAATAAATAAAAGCCAGTTTCGTATTAGAGTGATTGCAACCCTAAATTATGTTTTGTGCTATATCATTTGTGAATCAAGATAGCCATTTACATTTCAAAAGCCTTTGAAACTAGACATTAGTAGAATAAATTATCACAAGGTGATATAACATGATTTGTTTCTGATTTCCTACTGAGATTATTTTATATTTGCAGCTGTCCAGGACTGCCACCCTAAATTATACATTTGCTCTTTCTTTTTAAACTTAACTCCATGTGTATGTGTCACACACACACACACACACACACATGCACACACACATCCTTAAGCACTTTTATGGCATGAAAGGGGAAGAAAATTTACATTATTACTACAAGGAAAGATATACTACTTAGTACTACTCTACATAGTAGGAGAATTACTTTGGAAGTGTTTAAGTCAAGGTCCTACTAACTTTGAGAGGAGGGAAGGAGAACTTCCAGGTATGATGATATCTTGGGAGAGCTTGCTTTTGAACCAGGTGCTAAGGAGGAGGAGAGTTTTTACCAGAAGCAATAGAAGAGCTGAAGGTATCCAAGGTGGCAAGGCCATCCTGAGTAAAGATGGGGCAGAGGCAGCTGGAGAGAAGAGCTGAGGCTGACAGAGGGTACAGTTTGGTAGAAGCAAGCCGCAGTGCAGTACAACTTGCTATGTGGGTTAGTGGTGACAGGACTAAAAGTAGGTTGAGGCCAGATTGGAAAAAGTTTTGAGTCCTGGGATCTGGAATAAGAACCCTGCTAGGCAGTGGTAACCCATTTTAAGGTGGCTAGGGAATGATGTTATCAGAGTTATGCTCTGAAAAATTAATCTAGTGTTAGTGAGTGGTATGAATCAGGTAGCAGAGAGACTGGAGTCAGGGGAGGCCAGACAGAAACAGAAGAATCAGCTGGGAGTATTTACAAGAATACCAAGCCCGGGGCCTACCGGTAGTGAGTCTGATTCAGTGAGTCAGGAGGGGCCCAGAGGTCTGCAATATCAACAAGGGCCCAAATGATTCTTAGACTGGTGGAGTGCTGTGTACCCTTTAAGAACCATCAAGGAAGAGTTAAGAGGTGTTTAAATTAAAACTGGAATGGGAGAGGCCTGGAGGTGGAAGGCATGACAACAATTAGTGGTGACTTAAAGTTGAGAATCGGTGGCGGGAGAGAGGCCTACCCTGCTGAAGGGAACTGTATTTACATGGTCGTTTCCTACCCACAAGTCCCTGCTGGACACTCTTAGGACATGGCGGGCACTCAGTGAATATTTGTGGAATGACACCGTACTTTGCAGGCTCAGAGGGACCTGTATAAATCTGGCCTCTTTCTCAGAGAACAGGTAAGTTGCTCAGTTTGAGGTTCTGGTTGCATTTGTGGCTGACAGAGCTGTCTTGAGCTCTTCCCTGTCCCTGTCTCTGGAGGCATCACCTCACACCTATGCACAGGAAACTAGTAGCCCACATAGGCCATACATGGTTGAGCATACTCCAGTTGGCCGGGAATTCAGTTAGTTGCCGTGCCACGTGGAGAGCAATTCTTTGCGTACATCAGTGCACCTATCAGTGGTTCCTGAGGCCTCCCAGGAAAACTTTTTAAAAACTTTCATTGACTAGCTCTGCAAGGGTAGATTTTAGTAGAATTTACCACATGGAGATAAACCGGTCAATGGAGAAACTAAGAAATAGTTTAAAAAGCCAAGAGAAAAGCAATGTTGCAAGATGTTGGTGGATGCCCCACTGTAAGTGCCAAATAGACCCGTGTACAAGCTCAAGTCTAAGTGTCTGTGTTCCGGTTAGCCACGTCTCTGTAACAAACCACAAAAGCTGGTAGCAAAAAGCAACCACTTATATTATGCTCACGCATTTAATGGATCACGAATTGGGACAGGCCACGGGAGAGACTGCTTGTCTCTGCTCCATCGTGTCTGGGTCCTCAGCTCAAAGACTGGCCTGCTGGGGGCTGGAATCATCTCAAAACTCTCTCACCACATGTGGCAGCTGATTCAGGCTCTTGGCTGAGGCTGTTAGCTAGAACACCTGCATGTGGCTTATCTGTGTGGCCTGGTTGTTCTCTAAACATAGTGGGTGGGTTACCAGGGCAAGTGAACCAAGAGAGAGAGCAAGGCAGAAGCCTTTTTGCCTATATGACCTAGCCTCAAAAGTCACCTAGCATCACTCTGACACATACTACTTATCACAGCAGTGCCCAAAGCCCACCCAGTTTCAAGAGGACATAAAACAGTCTCTATCCCCTCACAGAACAGGTAGCAAGGTTCTGAAAGAGCATGTAGGACCAGAAATGGTGTTATTGTCTTTTTCAGAAAATGCAATCCTCCACAATTTGATTTAAAAAAGCAAACCTGATGTTATAAAATTTAAACCAATGGAGTCTATTTAGTGAAAAGCAGCTGGTAAGGTATTATTATAATGTAGATTTACATTGCTTAGTTATAAGTGTATGAAGTCAAATCTCTTCTGAAACAAATTAGAATATTAAATTAATATCTGTTACCAAAGACTTAATAGATTTTTAGGTGGATAACCTGGAAATAAAATGTGGCTCTTACTGCTAAAAAATATTTATGAATAAACAAAGAAGTGACAATGATGTAAATAGTACTTAGTGGTCAGAATTCTTAATTATTAAAGGTAGCAGGAAAACAAGTCCATCACTGTCACAGGGTTAATGAGCCTGGAAGCCTCCAAAGTTGGGTACTTGGAATCAAAGTCAGAATATTAGAATTAAAGAATATGAAATTTTACATCTCATGAGTTCAACACAAGAAAAAATAGTTTGCTATTGTTTTGGGCCTGATGATAGGAAAAAACCGCTTCTGCTATCTAGATTTGTATATTTAATAGAAGGAATGACACTTTACAAATATACAGACATACACAGACACACACCTATACACCCACACCCACACAAACACTGTGTCACATGCAGGAAGTAAAGAAGATGTGGGGCTTGTTCCAAGAACTGTTTGTGGTGTTTACTTTCTGAGTGAGGCCTATTAGATGCAGTAAGTCTTCTCGTAAGTAGGTAAGGTATAGTGTAATAAATAAATAAATAATTTTATTGTCATATTGCTTGCAAAGCTAAAAAACCCCACTCAAGTCTGTAATAATGGGGAGATGTGAAACCAGTAACTGTAGCTCTTTACTCCAAATCTGATATGAAAAATATCGTAATGATTAGAAACATTTCAGTGTTAGAAAATGTTTTTGATTTAAAATACCGCAACTATGTCAGTTTTAGATTCAATTTTTTTCAAGGCTCTTGGTGAATTTTCTTTACCAGCAGCAGGATATGCAGCCTCTTGCAAAGTACATGCCAGAGTGTCCATATTTCTGCCTGGAAATATGGGCTCTAGCTTAATCTCTCAGACCCTACATTAATTGTAGCTCCTAATAGAATTCTTTCTATTACTGAACCATTTACAACAGGTTTTATTCTTGTTAAAGAGTAAAAACCACTTCATTAGCCCCAGTGATTGTGAGTAGCTTGATTTAATTTAAAGAAAAGACAAAAATATCCCTTTTTAATGTATGAACAATTATTATTGTCTGACATTTGAAAACTGGCTTATGCATTCCTCTATTTCTGTTTTAAAAGCCCTTCTTGCATAAAATGATCAGTGTAAAACATTTTTGCTTTGGCTCACAATCTGTTTTCCATAGGTCTTTTGTTAATGTTCAGTCGTTAAGTTAAATTGTATCTCCATTTCCTCTGCTTGCTTTGAGGGTTACTTACTCTTCTTTAATCTCATAGGACTAAATGAGATTAGACTTGGGAAGCACAGAGAAAAAGCTGGATTTTTCTACTGATTTTTGACAGCCGGATTTGGAAGAATGTAAAATAACTTCTGTACTTCCTCTAGTGAATTTTAATAGGAAGGTCAAGAATCTGGCTATTCATTCTTACACCTGCTGTGACCCAAAGTCTCTTGCCAAGGTTTTGAAAGCCTTTTGGCCTATGTGTCATTGTCTCACTTGGAAATACCTGTGTCTTTTGGGGTGAGTCACCATTTCATAGTAATGCTTCTTTAGTTACCTCTGACAAATTTAAAATACTAATACTTAATATCTAGTAATGTGTACTTTAGAAGTTATATTGATGGAAAAAGGACTAGGTTTAGAGAAGTGAACACACCAAGCTGCAAATGATTAGTCATCAAGAACCTGGACTATAATGTACTCTCAGATTTATTGAAACAGAAAAATAACACTGTATATGAGAGTGTTGCAGAGTTGGCATAGCAGGACTCAAAAATCAAGACTAAATATGTGTTGGTATTTCTGCCATATATGCCTCCTAATCAGTTATTCCCAGTCTGTACTTGAGAGCTGTGGCTCAGTAATATTTTGCTTGCTCTGGACCACTTGAGAATCTGCTTATGCATAAATCTTTATTTTGGATATATCCTGTAGCTATAGAATGTGAATACATGCCAATAACTGCCCGAGGCAAACAGCTAATGCGGATTAGATTTAACATTAGTAAGTAGAGATGGCTTGGTACATGTGAAAAAAGAAAAGAAAAGAAACCTCAGCAGGAACAATTTAATAGCTGACTGAATGGCTACCAGAAAGACATGCACAGGCACGTTTGCTTATTAGTCAAGGTTCACTTTGTCTTACTGGGCAGATTATGCAACAGTTGTTTCCCAGAACATTGCTGATAATGCTGAAGTATTACAAGAGGAACTTTGTTTAAACTGAACATTTTTAAAGAGATTATATGCACATCAAGTTGCTAAAATGGAAGATAATAATAATAATAATCATAAAATTTAACATAGATTAAGTGCCTGTTATGTTACAGGCACTGTGCTGTATGTTTTATACATACATTGCCCATTTAACTTTCCAGCATCTCTGTGAGATAGGTGTTACTTTCTCCATTTTAGACTACAGGAAACTTATGCTCAGATAGGTAAAGACGCTTGCTCAGTTTGGGAACTAGCTAGTAAGTGGGGGTGAACTTAGGTTATTCTGACTCCAAAGATCACATTTATTCTCACGATACCACACTCTTAAAAACAGAACGACATCTTAGATGATTACTGAGCTATATTGAAGTGCAGTATCACTGCTCTCTTGAATGTTATTGGTAATTAACTTAATTACATTATCATACAGATATTTTAAGGATCTGAAGCACCTGATTTTTAAGCCTTAGTTTGGATAAGAATTGTATGAGGAGTGTGTCCAAAGGAGACCTCTAAGCCTTGTCTGAGATCCTCATTCAGAAGATCTGATGCAGGGGTGCCTGGGTGGCTCAGTCGTGAAGCGTCTGCCTTCGGCTCAGGGCGTGATCCCGGTGTTCTGGGATTGAGCCCCACATCGGGCTCCTCTGCTGGGAGCCTGCTTCTTCCTCTCCCACTCCCCCTGCTTGTGTTCCCACTCTCGCTGGCTGTCTCTCTCTCTGCCAAATAAATAAATAAAATCTTAAAAAAAAAAAAAAAAGAAGATCTGATGCGGAACCCAGGAATCTATACTTTCTGACTTCCTGTGGCTACCTGGTTTTATGACACTGGGCAGGTCACAGATTCTAACTACAGGTTTCCTAACCTGTACAAAGTGCTCTAATTCTAGAATTCTGCTATCCTATGAGTTCCCTTATTCTGTTTATTTGTTTTGAAGCCCTTCCAATCTGAACAATTTCTCCATAATGCATATGAAATGAGCAGTTTTACAAAAGCAAGACATCTACAGCCCAAGTGACTTGTTCTAACAGTTAACTACATTGTTGCGCATTTTGAATGTGTATAATTAATGGACCCAACCTTTAACTGGTGAGAAGAATTGAACATTAATTGACAGAATTGGCAAAATATGAAAATACTTTGTAGAAACTTCCGTTTATGCAGATTACAGTAAAAATTACCTTGGCTGTCATAGCCATGAGTGTAAAGTGCTAAGTATTATGTAATGACAATAGAAATATCACCCAGACATTAAAGAATGTCATTAAAGATGTAGACATTTTATTTTTAAAATATCGATTTCTGCTCACCTTCTAAAATGCTTAAGGCAAAAGGCCAGTCCAAGATTGTGGCTTTGAAGCTGCCCTCCCCATTATTCAGGAAGTGACTGGAAAGAATTTTGTCATTGCACCTACAAACATGATAATCTCTTCTCAAGGGCATTATGAAGATTTGTGAAGATGCACAAACCAGCATTACATTTTTAAAAAACCCATTAAAAATAACAATTTAGTTGCACATAACATGTAAGCAGGAAGCAATTTAAAAGTTGAGCCACATGTACTCTAAATTATTTGAGAAAATAAAATGCTGATACATTTTCTACCAAAGAAAACCCATTAAAAATAACAATTTAGTTGCACATAACATGTAAGCAGGAAGCAATTTAAAAGTTGAGCCACATGTTACTCTAAATTATTTGAGAAAATAAAATGCTGATACATTTTCTACCAAAGAAAATACCCTTTCTGTCATAGTAATTGGTCCAGTACAAATATAGCTATAATTAGACAGTTTTGTTTCTATGACCAGTTTCCCTTCTTCCCTCCTTGTGGGCACTTTACAGTCACAGATTTGCAAATAAGTTAAATTGCACTGTTTTTCATAAAAAGGTAACATGCATGCTCCACCCCCTTTTTTTTGGTTAGGGTAAAAAAGTATATATATATATATGTGTATGTGTATGTTAAATATATATTCTCCCCTTTATNTTTTCATAAAAAGGTAACATGCATGCTCCACCCCCTTTTTTTTGGTTAGGGTAAAAAAGTATATATATATATGTGTATGTGTATGTTAAATATATATTCTCCCCTTTACCCTGCAGCTGTTATGAAATGCCTCCAAAGGACAGTACTTATGTGCTTCTAACTTCAGTGCATACACACACATATATGCTCCATTTTTTAAAGACTCTCCTGGATCTTTTTTGTCTCTAAACATTGTTTTTCTTTCTTCTCTTGATTTTCTTTTTTTGACTACTCGATTCAACAGAAGTGCCAGTTCTCACTTAGAACTCATTGCCAAGGCTGTTTAAAGAGCAAGTCTAGTCATGGGTACTTTGTTTCCTGTTCTCAAGCATTCTCAAGACAAAAACAAAAACAAAACAAAACAAACCTCAAAACAGCATTGCCATTACATTGGGTTAAGAGGAATCTCAGAAGTGAACACATTGTAAGGTAAAGTTTACTGGTTAAATTTATTGGAAGTAGGTCTCTGAGATAAATTGTTGATTGAAAAAGTTCTCTGTAGACTTACCTGGTTCAAAAAGACCAGATTAAGAATCAGATTAAAGAGGCAGTTTGATTTCTGACTCCAGTCCCTTCCCTTCTAGTATCCCTTCTTGAGACTGGGCAGAGGGGTGTCACTCATATCCCTCCAGATTGGGGCCAGGTTAGGGGACAGTGTCTTGCTCAGCTATTGACAATCTCCATACTGCTGTGGGTAGAGTTTGATTTTTCCCTTGTCAGTGATGTAGGCAACAAAGAAAAGCTTTCTTGCCATGGTCCTAGGGTCAGAACCTTCTTAGGTAGCACTTTATGAATTTGCAGGAGGAAACAAATCCCATCATGTCAATTGCCTCTGATTGTGGGAACACTTATTAGACAGTGAGTCTGACTTCATGGTGGGAACAGGTGGGGGACCACCCATCCTATATTTGTTAAGGGTAAAGGATAGAAGAATAGGAAGAAACCAGCACCATTCCTTGTACTGTGAGGAGAGACTAAAGATTCAAGATGTCCCTTAGTGAGTCATGTCCCTGAACCTCACCAAAAGGTTTAAGTTGACCTCTTTGTTCTTCAGTGACCTCTGTTTTTTTGTGGGCTTCACTGAATTCCCCATCTACTGATCCCAAAGGCACAGAGAACTCCCTTGTTATTCTGTTCACATGAAAGAAGCTGAAAATTATACAAAGATGGAAGAACACATATTTGGAATGTGATAGAGCAAATGTTTTATAGGCAGATATTCAAAAGATTTTAGAAAACATAACAAAAGGTATTGCAATGTTTTGGATAATCAAATACCTACATGATATAGGGTAAGTGTTAATACTTCTTAAGTTTTGTATTATCTTACTTAGTCTTGAGCAAGAATGTTTAAAATAGAAAATATAAGATTGTGTTTTTCATTTATTTTGCTATGACTTCATGATGACTTAGTGATTTTAACAAGTAAATAATTGAAGAATTCAGTGGAGTTGTCAGACAGGGTCTAGACAACACTGAAATAATTACTAGGCTTGCACTTTTTGTTTTTATTTTTTATTTATTTAAAGATTTTATTTATTTATTTGACAGAGAGAGACACAGCCAGTGAGAGAGGGAACACAAGCAGGGGGAGTGGGAGAGGAAGAAGCAGGCTCCCAGCAGAAGAGCCCGACCGTGGGGCTCCATCCCAAAACTCCGGGATCACGCCCTAAGCCAAAGGCAGATGCTTAATGACTGAGCCACCCAGGCGCCCCGCACTTTTTGTTTTTAAATTACATCAGTATTAAACTCTAAATCAGAAAAGTAACTACCAATAGACCAAAACCACTGAGATCACATCTTCATGACAGGCTAAGATCATACTTGGATCACTTGTAAATTAATAAAGGTTTATTCATTATATCAAAGTATGGACTCAAGCCATGTTTCTACAGCCACTTTACTAGCATTTAGAAGATCAAACAAACACATCTTTACCATCAAAGAGAGAAATTTTAAATTCCCAAATTGTTTTAGACAGCATAAGAATTTACACTTCCAGGGTTATCCCCACAAAGATCCCTGAATTACTTACAGGTGGCTCTCAGTTATCCGAGTACTTGAAATTATTCTGGATGCGGCCTGTGTATATTCCTTTTTCTTTCTCTCTCCTATTCATCTCTTCATCCGTAAAGCTGCTTACTTATCTGGTTTCCTATAACAGATATGCAAATTGACATGTCATTTTAATAGTAAAATTATTGATTATTTAAGAACAACTTTTAATGTGGTCTTTTCCCTTTTTAAATAGAAAATTATTTGTTTTTTTTATTTCTATTTAACAACAGGACTAAACTATATACTACACATTATTTTGTGTGCTTTCTAGATATTAACTCAAATTGTCTTCCTAACAACCTTGTATGGTGTATGTCATTATCATCCCCATTTTACAGATGAGGCAACTGAAAGACAGAGTATCTGTATAATTTGCCCAAGAGGTGGAACTTAAACCAGGCATTTTGGACACATGCTGTTTACCACTATGCTACAGCGTTTCGTACAGTTTGTGATCCACACAGTGACCTGCACCTATCTTGTTAAAACATTACTGATTTGATTCTGTAGGTCTGGGTTGGGCCTAGGGAATTTACATTTCTAATAAGTTCCCTGGTGATGCTGATCCACTTTGAGAACCATTGATCTACCATAATATTGAGGTTATAGGAAATAAATAGCTAATCTATCCATGTTGTTTAATCTTCATTATAATAATTGAAAATAAGAGCTTTTTGTGGCTCAGAATCTCTCTCTCTCTTTTTTTAATTACCCCTGGATTGGGGTTCCTGGGTGGCTCAGTTGGTTAAGCATCCAACTCAGGTCATGATCTCAGGGTCCTGGGATTGAGCCCCATGTCAGTTTCTGTGCTCGGCATGGGGCCTGCTTAAGATTCCCTCTCCCCCTCTCTGCCCTTCCCCACCCTCTATCTTTAAAAAAAAAAAATACTGGATTTTATGTTTATCTCCATTTGATATCCATTTTTGATCAAAATAATTTCAAAACTTATTTCACGTATTTTAAAAGCCCATTTNTTTCTGTGCTCGGCATGGGGCCTGCTTAAGATTCCCTCTCCCCCTCTCTGCCCTTCCCCACCCTCTATCTTTCAAAAAAAAAATACTGGATTTTATGTTTATCTCCATTTTAATATCCATTTTTGATCAAAATAATTTCAAAACTTATTTCACGTATTTTAAAAGCCCATTTTGTGATTTGCTTGTTCATACCTTTGTTTAATAATGTAATATATCTTAATGTTTTTCTCATTGATTTTATTTAAAATCTTAACTCTACTATATTTTTGGCAAATATTTTACTCATATACTTTTTGTCCCTATGTTTAAAGTTTTCTGGGTGTGTACTTTTTATTTTTATGCAATGAAATCCATCCCTCTTCTATTGTTGTTAGGCCTATTCTTGTCCTTCTTCATTCAGTAAACATAGATATTTACCTTATTTTCAAGCACTTGTTATAATTACTTTAATTCCTTAAGGCGTTTGGAATTTATTTTGGTGTGAAGTGAGGCTCTAAATTGATTTTTCTGTCTTAATTTGCCTTCTAGTTTTGTGTAAGCCTTCACCAGATAATTTTCTCATTTTTAAAAAAATATTTACTTATTTGAAAGAGAGAGAGTGCACGAACGCAAGTGAGCACAAGCAGGGGGAGGGACAGTGGGAGATAGAGAGGGGCAGAGAAGCAGACTCCCTGCTGAACGTGGAGCCTCACACGGGTCTCAATCCCAGGACCCTGAGATCATGACCTGAGCCCAAACCAAGAATCAGAGGTTTAACTTACTGAGCCACCCAGGTGCCCTTCTTTCTCATTTTTGTTTGGATAGACCGGGGTCTCTTTCTAAACTGTGTTTTCCATTCTATTCTTGGTTTGTTCCTTATCCGTTGTCACACTGCTTCAACTCACTTAGACTTTTGTTGTATTTGAATATTTGGTAGGGTAGGGTACAAATATTTGTTGTATTTGAATATTTGAATACTTTGTTGTATTTGAATATCTACTTCTCTCATTGTTATGTTTCTTTTATATAACTAAGATTATCTTCATAAAGGAGTCAGACCTCTCTCATTTTTTTTAAAGAAAGTACATAAGAAACTGTTTTGGACAACTTAATAAAGATCACTATTTTCTTGGATTGTTCAGAAAAATCTATAAATTCAAGGTTACTCTTACAATAATTCTTTGGCATTGGGACAGCAGGAGAGTTTCAGACTAAAAGCATTATGACAGAAGAAAAAATATTCTTTTCTGTTGCGTTTGTTTCAGAGAATGGTATAAGAAGTCAATGTCTCCAAAGAATGGAGACAAATAATTTAATAGAAGCATTAGAATAATATATTGTAATATATATAATATAATATATGGGGAAAATATATATTTCACTATAGGCTTGTAGAACAATCCACTGGTAAATACCTTTCTAAAGAAAATTTAAAGAAATTAAAAATTAAAGAAAAATATGAGTTAAGGACGTTAAGAAAAAAGAATATAAGATTTTATATTATTGTGAGAAAGGAAAATGTTTCATTGTTGAAGTGTTAGCATGATTTGGTTGATGTTTAAAATAATATGTAGGAAACCAAAGGCTATTTTACAGGCCACAAGAAAACTGAGTTTGTGAATTGTTTTTCTACCCCTGAAATTATATCCTTAAATGGTCAGAGTCGCTCTTATAACTGCAGTTGTTTGTGAAATTAATATTTGAGTCAGGCCAAGCTCTGTGTGGAGTAATCCTGTAAAGACACCTTGCTGAAAGTGAACCTGTGGTTTCTCTTCCTGCCTGATGTCCATTTGGCAGCCACACTCTTGATAATTCCGCTAAGCCTTATCCTAGAGTACCGTGAATTTGAGATATACTGACAAAAGTGCTATTTTAACCATGCTTTTAGTATGACTTGAAAGGTGGTAGATTGGACTAAAATTGTCTCTAAATAGACATTCTACTGCTCTTGGATCTCCCTGTGCTCTCTTTGCTCCTCTTTCCTTATCACACTTCTGTGTTGTTGCTATTTTTTAAGCCAGATTTTTTTCTTTATGTTGGTATTATTGTCTCTTCCTGAAAAGAAATAATATTGCCCTTGACAAAACTGAAAATAAAAGGGAAGGTCATGCTTGTTCCGTGCTCTAGCTTGAGAAGAGAGAACATGTTATTGGTAAACAAGCCAACATCTTCTTGCCCAAGTCCTTCCTTTTTGGCCTTTCTCTCTTATCTCAACGAGATGCTTCACTCTGGGTTTTCACACCACAGGCTCAAATTTTGGGAACAATAAAATCAAACTAAGACTATTATATTTGCTTCTTCCCCTGACACACACACAGTGCTGTACTGTTGCAGGGAAAAAAAAATACTCTTCAGGGATGTGAAGGGACTAAGTTTACAAAGAGGCTATGTTTAGGATCTGTACCTTCTTTTTCACCCTTTGCCCACTTTTACTGCACCCCCAAAATCATCAGTGTACCCAATCTGTACCTTGTGCATTATTTGTGTGCAGTAAATCTCTCTTAAGCCAGTTAAGAAATTTGGTCCTCCTGGAGGACTACAAACCCTCTTTAACTTGTCATCCCCACATTTCCTTGCCGTTAGTGATTAATAGCTGCTTAGCAAATAGAAATAAGGGTGCAATGAGAAATTTGAAAAAAATAAGGCATCCTATCTAAATCCATTGTAAATCATTTCTGTCTTCTTTTCTTCCCTGTTTCTTAGAGATAATGCCCTTTTTTAGAGGTGCCTTTTAAAATTTCGGGAATTATCTGAATAAGTGGAAAATTTTAAGTGATAAGTTTAGTAACCCTTGACTCTTTTGATCTTGAGTGCATACAAGTGAGAATTTCAAGAATAAGGGTATTATTAATATTAATTAATATTAGTAATTCAGTGTTGAATATATTGGGATTGGGTGAGAATGGACATACTCCCACCCAGTAAATGATAAAAAACAGTGCCAGTAAGGAAAGAATACTGTTAAATCCACAACTTCCACTGACTTTTTATTACAACACTTGCCATACTGGAGGACAAGCCGTTATACGAGGAGTGGAAAGCCCTGATCTCAAGGCTGTAGGATTACTTTATTCCCAGTAGTTAAATAACTTAGTCACTTGCCCCAAACATGTCAAGATAAATTAAACCTAATGGCTCATATTTGTTCAGTAAACCTATGCTGGAATGTCTTACACTTCACACCAAGCTCTGATTTTTAGTGTTTGGAAGCAGGTGAAGATAAAACATGTAAATAAATATCAAGTTTCTACTGGCTTAAATAAATTTCTTAATTTTCCTGCCTTTGTTAAATGTATATTCCAGTAATAAAATCAAAGAAAGCAATGGTCAGTTTGTGCTTAACACAAACTGTTGCTGTCATATTTAACTTAATGAGCAAAAACAAATATAACAAAAACCAATATATATTGATGAATAAATACTATGTGGTAAGCTTTGGACAAAACATTTACATAAAATATCTAATTTAACGTTTACAGTGATTTTGTGAGGATTGTGTTATTTGCATCTCCTTTTTACAAATGAGTCAACTGAGGCATAAAATGTCTGAGTCACCATTTAAAGGTCTCATAGTAAATGCTAATGCTGGGGATTCCAAGTTAGGTCCGTTGCATTCCCAGAGTCAACCATTTACTTCTGAGGAAATTCATCATTCCATTTCTGTCTGCTAAACAGTAGTTTTGTTTGTTGTTTTCTGTAAGTCATGGTAATAGCTAACATTCTTTATAAACACACTTTATAATCAAATTTGGTATCACAATAAACATCCCTTAGTCTAAATGGGACAGAGAAATGAAAACAATTCCGTTACTAATTTTGTTATTGTGTCATTTTAACAGGCATGGATACGGCTACAAACAATTTCTATTTTACCCTAAAATCCCAGGTCAAGAAACTGTTGTATTCTAGTTTGGAGAGACCCACAAATCTATAAGCATTTTTCACTTGGGGATCTAGTCTTAAACTGTTTTAGGAAACATAACATGGAACTTTTAAAATACTCTTTGTGGAGTCTTGTACCTATATTTGTTTTTCTTTTGTATGGCTTTTTCTTTAATTGATATTTTATGTATTTAAATGATGTAAAAACTCTCTAATATTGTTTGCAGCACACACACACACACTAACCCTATATATAGTGTGTGTGTGTGTGTGCACGTGATTCCCTTGGTAACTTGCTATAATTATAATGTATATCTCTAATGTAATTATAATTTTTAACTTGATGTGTCACAATATTAGCTATTTGGATAAAATTCCAGCAAGTTCCAAGAACAAACTAGAAATAAGTGAGATTAAGAGAAAATTAAGAAATTAAGTAAGAAAATAAGAAAATTAAGAAATAAATAAGATTATATCTTGCATAAAAATAAATATAAGAAATTAAATGTCATTGTAATGTTTGTCTACAAAGGATTCATTTAATTTCTTTCTCCCAAATTCTAAAAACTTTACATATAGATCTAAGGTTATAATTTGGGACTTTTAATAATTTGAGTGATTTCAGAAACAACAAGAACAAAAAACCCTTATAAGTTTTTAGGACTTTAACGTAGTAAAAATGCCTGAATTCCTAAGTGTAGACAGAAAAAGGTGTTATTTTTTTCCCCTGAAAATGCATCTGCAGCACTTTTTATAAATCAATAGAGAAACCGTCTTTGTAGAAATGCTGGCATTGGAGAGTGGTACATTTGGTCAGTACGCAAGGGGTAAGGCTAAAGAATGAGAGAATAATATGCTTTTATAGAGGCGTTGCTATAGGGATACTTTAGGGAGAATGCTGCTAGCCGAGTTGAAAGTTCCCTTGGTGAAAGCTGTGTTTGATTTAGATACTGATTGAATTAGGACAAATTCCAAAAGTAACAATAATAGGTGGGATATGATAAAAACAAACTTCAAGACTCCTGGTGCGATAAAAGGTACTTTTGTTATTGTTGTCTGCGTGTGTATCTGTGTGTGTGTGTGTGTGTGTGTGCGCGCGCGCACACATGAATGTGGGTACTTTCTCTTTTAATATAATTCCAGTCTGAATCCCTGGTTCAAAAACATTGAGATTATATAAAATAGATTTTAAAACAGTTCTAAGTTGAAAAATATTTTCTTCCGATTTTGCCTGAATTGAACACTAATGGAAGTGAAATGAGTAGTTCTGGTCTATGTTCATGATTCTGGAAAACCTAAAGGCAGTATTTACAGTGTAAGCTTGGACAATGAAAGCTTACTAGGAATGCTAAGATAAGATAAAGGCCAAATTTTAGTGTAGGAATTTAGATGATTGATATTTGTATGTTCTGAAGAAGTGGTTTCTGAAACTTAAGACATCAGTGCGTCTGTATCTGCCATTTGTCACAGAACCGAATATCTCCTCCAACTAATGAACAAAAACACCCTTGAAACCCGAATCTCCGGTCAAGAATTTGTCACAGTCTGTTAATGATTTAATTTTCTTTTTACTTCCAGTATTATTGTTTTTAAATTCTAATTTTTAAGTACATTTACTTATTTCATATCTTCATCTAAATGTAATGAAATTATTTCATCTTATCTCGTTTTCAGACCTTTACAAAATGTGAGGATGCCTCAGAATTTCACCACCTTACCACTAAGTTTAGATAGAAGATAGTACCCAGATGCATTCTAGTTTGCCTCTGGGGTCACGGCAACTTTTTTTTCTGTGATGAGACCTCCAAAATAATGAGGTAGCAGAGACATTTTTCTTACTAAGAAATAAATGTAGATACAATAGCAAGTCTTATGCTAATGTTTGGTTACATGGACTATTCTGATAGCAACAAGTTTGTTCTTGACCTAGATTCTGGTGATTTCTGAAGTTTTATATAAAGGGTACCATGTATTCTTATAGCTGATTGATATTTGGAAGCTGGTGTTTGGTTGTGTATGAAAACACCAAAATCTTACATTTTATGTACATTTATCAAACTGTTCCCTTGATTTAAATCTTTACATAATTACAAGTAATGCTTAGTCCTGGTTGTTCTGAGTTTCCATGGAATAATTCAGTTGAAACGTACTTACTTACATTTATGCTGATTTAAAATACTGGGAGGTGGGGTGGAGAAAGTAGAATAGAAAACCTCTTGTACTTTTCTCAAGGATATAATTAAAGCAGCCATATAACAACCATATAATATTATACTTTGTAATTAATACAATTAATATAGTATATATTAATGTAACATATTATATATTATACATTATTATGTATGATATAATCCTATAGTTTATATATTATATATTCTTTCTCTAAGGATGTAATTAAAATAGTTGTATTAATGCTTATAATAGCTTCTTTTTAAATTGGGAGAGTCTTTATTCTGCTTGTTACCTCTTCCTAAGATTTCTCATCATATTGCCCCCTTACCTCACTTCCCACCTGTGCGTATATCGAAGTCAAGTCTTCCTTTTTTCCAGATGTCTTAAACTCAGTTACCTTCAGGTGATCCGTGAAGCAACTGGTCTAAGAAAATTGAGTAAAACTGGGAAATATTAAGTCTCACCCCAAAACATGCAAGTTAAAACATTTTCTTAGAATATCGGTGAAAGAGAACACATTTTGGGCCCAGGCCCTGCCTATAGGCCAGTGTTGGACACTCTGTTTCTTATTTGCATAGGCTCCTGGCTGATGATGTTTAGAAGCTGGAAGATCAGAATCACCCATAGGGGAAAGAATCTGACAGAAAGGGTGGCAATATGGAGGCCAGACAGAGGGCAGGACTAGCCAGCGGTTGCTGGAGTTGTCTGGTTGGGGAAGTAGAAAGGTACCTCAGGTAGGAAGGCCCAGAGGGCAGAAAGGCAGAACCAAGCCTGGTTGGTTGGATTGAGAAAGTATATGAATTAGTGAGAAAGCATTCAAACTGGTAGGACTAAATCATCTGGACGATTTGGAGAACTTGTGTAATTGACTATCTCATCAGAGGTGCGACCCTGCCCCTTTCTTTGCACTATCCTCTTTGTGGCAGATATAGCTCAAGCTATGCTGTACAGAGCAAGTCCCATCCTTCAGTCCTGGGGCTCTCATTCCCCCAGCCACCCAGAGTGTTGCCTGCTGGAGGCTCATAGCTGAGCCCCTCCCCAGGATATGTCCTCAGCCTAAGAGATCTGTCTCATCCTAGTTTATAGCCTTCCCCAGGGCAGCCCATATCCGGTGAGTGGTCAGCACCTGGATACAAAGTCCTGGCCCCTCACCTCAATTTAGGACATCTCTGGAAGAGATCCTGGCTTCAGAGACATAATTGCATCTCACTTCAATGTCTCTCTCTGCCCAATGCTGCTTCCCTCACACCCTTAAAAATATTGTTTCTGAGAGCACATGCCCAAAAAACCTCCTGCTGTGACAAAATTTCTTCTAGAGTTGGTTTCCCTGTTGGCCTGATAACACCAAGGCAGATACACATACAGAGATGGAGAATAAAGAGATGGGAAAGGTTGGAGAACCGAAGACAACAGGTCAAGTTATCAATGGAGAGAAGAAGCCCTTACAGCTTATAGCTCAAGAAGATGGTGGAACAAACATGACCAGCTTATAGCTCAAGAAGATGGTGGAACAAACATGACCTATCTATTGGCTAGATTCTAGCGAATTTGTTGCTAATATGGTGTNAAAGAGATGGGAAAGGTTGGAGAACCGAAGACAACAGGTCAAGTTATCAATGGAGAGAAGAAGCCCTTACAGATTATAGCTCAAGAAAATGGTGGAACAAACATGACCTAGCATGGAGGTGCTCTATCTATTGGCTAGATTCTAGCGAATTTGTTGCTAATATGGTGCAGGGGGGACAAGGAGTCAGACTTATTAGTTTGGCTTTGACACTCATTTGCTGATACAATTTATCTATGAAACTTTGTTGTTTCATCTGTGAGTTGGGGATAGTATCATTGTTGACTATGTCTAGGTTTTGGTAACAATCAGACAATATAAATAATAGTATTCTGGAAACCCCGATGGGCAATTTGGATGTGCAAGTAGAGTGAAGTGATAGAAGCCACAGACTTTGGAGAGACACAGAGCCATGCTGTGCCACTGAGTGTCTGTGTCACCCGAAGCAAGTTGATGAACCTTGATAGCCCTTTTTATTTTTACAGGTAAAATCCAGGTGGAGGGATATTTCCTCCCAGGGTTGTTAACAAGTTTAAATTAGATAATATGTATAATGAATGTACATAACATTATGCCTGCCACATGATGCTTTCTAAATAGATGATAGCATAATGTTATTATTTTAAAAACTTAAAATAATACATTACTCTACAAATACGCTTGACCACGTGAGGAATTTCCTTTGTGACAGTCACCAGCTGGTGTCTCACGTGGAAGCCTCTGCAGCCAGGACAGTGGTCACAGGTTCTGAGATCCAGCGGATTTTCTCTATGACAAAGGTCACTGTTGTCACTCCGGTCCTGAAGCAACCAAAAACTACGCACCATCTGCTCCTCTGTTTGGGATTGCACCCTGAATGCAGGTTTTCCAAGTGGCTGACTGAATGTCATGATCCAGGGTTGACTATGTTTGAGATTAGAATTTCTGGCATCTCCCCCTCAAACTTTGTGATTTGATCTTATTTTTCGCTTTTACTGTTTTCAGCTTTTATTATTTTTGCCTCCACTTCAAATTCAGGAATTTCACTGTTAAAACTGTAGCTCTCTTTCCTTCAGAAGAGGACATGCAATATACAATAGAAGTGAAATTGTGTCAAATTATTGTATTTTGTGTTCAGCTATTGATAAAAATAATGAAGAGGGAGAAAAAGAAAATCTAGATCACAGGTTGAGAATAAGAAATTACATTAGCAGTAATTTAAAATACAAAAACCCCAAATGTGGGATTGTAATCCTAAACCTGCTTAAGACAAAGGATAGTAATGTAGTGAGAAAAAACAAAACAACTGAACTCTGGAGGTCCTAGCTAAGAAAAAGTCATGTTTATTTGAAAGAAGTATATGTTTGTTGGTTTTGTTTTCATTTATTTGTCGGGGCGGGGGGAGAGCACAAGCAGAGGAAGCTGGAGAGGGAGAAGCAGGCTCCCTGCTGAGCAAGGAGCCCGATGTGGGACTTGGTCCCAGGACCCTGGGGTCATGACCTGAGCCAAAGCTAGACACTTAGCTGACTGAGCCACTCGGGCATCCCTGAAAGAACTTTTTTTTTTAAAGCCTAGTCTAAATATCAAACATAAAATATGTGAACACTGTGATCAACTACTCTCCACTCTCTCTCCCTACCCAAAATGAAACACTGTATTTTGATTGATTGAAATACTAGTGTTGAAGTACAATGTAATGTTAAAATAAAATGGTTGCATGAAGATGGTATTTTACGACGTTTTCCAATACCTGCTTTCCTTCTGCTGCACTCGTATTGCTAAACACTCACAACAGGAAAAGATTTCAACGTTGTGGTAGTTTTCTTGCAAAGTCAGGAGATGTGCCACTTTTTATAATTAGGGAGCTACGTGTGGCAAGTTCATCCAGCACCGGCTTGAAACTTTTCTAAAGGTTTCTGTGCTAATTGGAAGTAATCCTTCAAGGAGATCAGCTGTTCTCACTTTTTATTTATCATGTGACTTTATTTAAAAAAAAAATAGTTGTAGAAACAGCATTTTCCACGTAGCTACTATGCAAGCAGACTGTGGGGGTTGGCTTTCACTTTTTCTACTATTCAAGTTGCCTTTAATTTCATAACTGCGGTCTTTTTTTTTTTAATCCTCTCACATATTCCATGTCATTGTTCTCTGTGCTGCATGTACAGAGCCTGGGCTGTGGTGTGTCTTTATGATTCCTGTTCTCCCTACTGGGGTAAGGAGCCATACCATCCTCTCAGATGGCGTCCACAGCCGGTCAGACTAGGGTGTCAGCTCACAGGAGGGGCGCGATGGTATTCATTAAATAAATGAGGCAAACAATCAGCAAGTGAATTTGGTGGTAATTAGGTTAGAATAGGGCTCAGATTGATAGAGAGATGTTACTAGATTTTGCAAAAGTAACTTTAACGAAACAGGGCTTTTTAAATCTGGTCACTGGTTCCACATAAAAGAAATGCAATTCCAGTTCTAAAAATCTTAAGAGCAATATGTCTTTACTGACATTTGCTTAAAAAAAAAAATCGAAGCAATGATCAGAGCACTCAACAGAGGCAAAACTCCCTAAAAATTCTCTCTACTCCTCTTTTTCCTCAAGCCCACTCCTCTGATAGCTGTTGATCTTCTCCTCTCCTCTTCTTTTCTGTCCTCCTCAGTTAATCTATGCTTAAATATATGGAGAATAACTTTGGGTGTATTGTTCCTTGACACACTTTTCTCCTTGACTCATCTGATCAGAGCATCAAAGGCCCAGGAAGTGGACACAACCAAGCAAGCGAAGAGACCTATTGCAGAAGACAGAGTAATGGGGAAGGAAAAGAAGGATTACTTGTGTGTCTATCATACAAGTAGATGCCTTTGTTTTAGTTAGCTATCACTGTGTAATAAACCACTCCAAACTTAAAATAATCACAATTCATCATTTTTCATGGGGTGTGGGAGAGAAGAGGTAAGAGATGCATCAACCTTGAATCCTTAGGTCTCAATTTTCTGGCTTCATCTGGGATGAGTTTATCTGCAGGGTTGGCTGAACTAGGTCCAAAATGACCTCACCCATGTGTCTGGCAGTTGGCTCTAGCTATACAGTAGGGCATCTCAATTCTTCTCCTCATGGATTCTTGTCCTCCCATGGTGGATTTAAGACAGAAATCCAAGACCGCTAATACAGAAAGTACAAGACTTCTTAAGGCTTAGAATCAGATGGCATAAAGTCAGTTCTACTGTGTTATTGATCAAAGCAAGGATAATACAAGATCAGATTCAAGGAGAGGGGAAATCAATTTTACCCTTTGATGAGGGAAAGAACAAAGTCACATTGCAAAAGATGATACATACTGGGACCAGAGAATTTTGTGGCCATAATTTAAAATCTGTCCTCTGGTCACTATTATTTACAGTCTTTCTACATCAAAATACATTCACCGCCTCTCAAGACATTGAAAATCTCACCCAATGGTGTTGACAAGCTCCAAATCCAGTGTCCTATGATCTGCATTTGGTCTACATACAAACGAGGCTTCTCAAGTATAATTCTTCTCAACCCGCAGGCTTATGAACTAAAAATAGAAGTGACTGCACCTTATTCATCCAGTACGCAATGATGAGACAGGGGCCAGGCCCATTGCACTAGATGCCTCTGTTCAAAGAATGGAAAAGAGATAGCAGTCATGGTCTGAAATAGTTCTGAAATCCAACTAGGCACATGTGGCTAGTCCCATTAATCTGGGGGCCAGTGATATTCCCTGTCATTTTGATAAGAAGTGGCTCGTGTTATGGCTGATAGTCTCCTCTGCCTTCTTCCTAGTCATATGAAGCTGTGTTTCCAAAGTCTTGTCTTCATTTCGAACTGTCCTGTAACTTTAGTGTAAGGTGATGGTGTTTTTGCTTGATAGATTTGTTGACTTGGGGAGCCTGGGTCACTCGGTTGAGCATTCGACTCTTGATTTTGGCTCAGGTCATGATCTCAGGGTTGTGAGATAGAGCCCTGCAATTCCCTCTGCACTTAGCACGGAATCTGCTTGTCCCTCTCTCTCCCTCTGCTTGCACTCGTTCTCTCTCTCTCTCAAAGCTGAACAGATTTGTCGACTTCCTAAAAATCTGCTTGGAGTTCATTCAAATCCAAAGTGGATTGAGTGGAGTGCTACTCAAATCCAAAATCCATTTTTTAAAAAAAATTTGTTTACGTATTTATCTGAGAGGGTGCATGCGCAAGCAGGGGTAGGGGCAGGAGGAAGGGGAGAGAATCTCCAGCAGACTCCTTACTGAGTGTAGAGCCCAATGTGGGGCTCAATCTCATGACCCTGAGATCATGACCTGAGTTGAAATCAAGAGTCTGACACTTAATGGACTGAGCCACCCAGGAGCCCCTCAAATCCAAAATTTAAAAAAAAATTTGGACCACATGTAAGGCTGCTGTGGGCAGTGTCCTTAAGATTCTTAGAAACTTGTTGGTCCAGTTGAGAAGGTCAAGTAGGTACTACCTTAAATCTTTCTGAGTTCTTAACAATGGATCTTACAGTCACACTCTTAATTCATCGTTACCCTGAAGCTACTTTTTACTTTGCAAATATTTTTCCAGGAAAGACTGGAAATGACAATTTTCTAATCCAACACAAATGAAAAAGTAGAAGGCAGTTGATACTTTCAGCTTTCTGCAGGGAAACTTCTCTAGCCAAAGCACAAGTTCAGGTTACTACAGATGACAGAATATATAAAACCTAAAATATATGTGGCTCTCCTTCCGATCTCCGAGGGCAGTTGCGCCGCTGTCCTTTCAATCTCTACCAACGGTTTCTTTGTGTCCTACCAGCCTCCTTCCCACCTGGTCCCAAGGCCAACATCACATGTTTTAGATTTTTGTTAAACAAATTCCCAGTATTCCCTATGTTCCCAGTAGCAGTTTCCTTTTCACTTAGTCTTTGCTAAACTGCCACCCAAACTTAGTGGCTTAAAGCAGTAACACGTTATGAGTTTTCATGTTCCTGCGGGTGGGCTGGGTGTTTCCTCTGCTGACTGCAGCCTGAGCATATTTACTTGTATGCATTCAGTTGGAAGATCAGCAGGACCAGTAGGTCCACTGACTTGGATGTCTGACAGCTGGTGCTGGCTGTCACCTGTCTCAGATCTCTTCAACGTGACTTTTTCTCTCTAGGATGCTAGATCAGCTTCCTTGTGTGTGGTCTCAGGGCAGAGTTCTAAGAGCCAAAATGGATCCTCAAGGCTTTTCAAGGCCCAGCCTCAGAAGTCATATAAAATCATGTCAGCCACATTATTGGTCAAAGCAAGTCTCAAGGCCAATCTAGATTCAAGGGGTGGGGAAATCCACTCTAGGTGTTGATAGGAGGTACAGCAAAATCTGATTGCAAAGTCTATGATGATCAAGATAAGAGGAATTTGTGTCCATATTTCGTAATCAGCCACAGCCTGGTTTTGTAAATTTTTTTTTCATTTATATGTTTAACTTACAAATCTAAACATTGGGTAATTATAACCTCTATTTCATATGTTGACATAGTCAACATACCGTAAACCCTACCCATGTATGACATAGTTAGTGATGATTTTAGCAACTGTAGATCTACAAGTGGGACAATACAGTTCTGATCCCAAAACGATAATTTGATTGAGGCCTTCTCATTGTGACTATTATTTAGTTAATTATGATAACATTGTCACCCTATGTTTTTGTTGTCTTTTCCTTTGTAGCCATGTCATTTGGTTGTCTCAGAAAGTTCAATCTACTTTCTACTTTAAGATTTCTTTTTTTAAAATAATAATATTTTTTATTATATTACATTAGTCACCTTACAGTACACCCCTGGTTTTTGATGTAAAGTTCGATGATTCGTTAGTTGCGCATAACACCCAGTGCACCATGCAATACATGCCCTCCTTACTACCCATCACCAGCCTATCCCATTCCCCCATCCCCCTCCCCTCTGAAGCCCTCAGTTTGTTTACTTTAAAATTTCTTTCCAACTTTTTACTGAGGTGAATTCTTCTGCATAAGAAATAATGAACAAAACTTTATTAAATATAGCTAGGAAATTTTGATTTAAAATTTTTGTTTTAAATTAGCATCTGTATTTCAGGTAACTAAAATCTGTAATACTTTTATTTAAGCCATCCATGTTATTAAAGTACCTAAAGAATAAAATGGTGATCTGCAAAAAACAAAAAAAGTTAATCATAACCTATTGTAGGCTTCCAATGTATTAATATATGATACACTAATATTTTTGTAAAAGATAACAATTTCAGACTTAACAATTATATATACTTATTTAAACAGTCTTTCTTATTGGTATTTTTATATTAACATAATATTGATTAAGAATGGATACACCCAGGAGTTCTGTATTTTGATCTTTATGATTGTTCATGACTCTGATAAAAATATACATCTTTATGTGCCTACCCATTTATGAAATGCTCTATCTCTCAGAAATAAGTTCTTATAGAAGATTTGTTAAATATATTGAAATATTCTAACTTCAATTATTGTTAGTATTTTTAAAAACACCATCTTTTAGGGGGCACCTGGGTGTCTCAGTCAGCTAAGTTTCTGCCTTGGGTTCAGGTCATGATCCTGGGGTCCTGGGATTGAACCCTGAGGATCAAGCCCTAGTCAGGCTCCCTGCTCAGTGGGAAGTTGGCTTGTCCCTCTCCTTTTGCCCCTGCCCCCTGCTCGTGTTTGCTTCCTCTCTCTAATAAATAAATAAAATCTTTAAAACAAATAAAAAACTCACCATCTGTTAGAAGGACATTGGCATGTATTTTAATTTTTTTTAATTTAGTAATGCTATTTAAAAGCTAACAATCATAGGACTCTCTTTCACAGCTTTACATATTATATATGGTAAAATGAAAATATAATTAACATGTTTGCAGGCAGCAAAATTTTCATGATTGATTGCAAAGGCTTCAAATAACCCAGGCCACTTTTTACAGTAGCCTCTTTGCTTATATTTGTAAGTTACTTGGGACAAACAACAGTTGTGCAAAATCAGAAAGTCACTGTTATGACTCATCAGGAGGAAAACTGTTGACTGTAGTCAGGTGTGACAGTTTGTTAATGGTCAAATTTAATCACTGTTGCTAAATTGGGCTTCATTTCTGCATGTGTCATGATCTTATCCTGAAATAGCAAAATACTTTAAAATTATATAACAGGAAAAAGAAATAGAGAAATTGAATATCAGAGCCAGCTTCCTTCATCTTTTACTAGTTTCTAGAGAGGGGTAGTGCCTTGGAATTTCCGGGATTATTTCTTATAACAACATTACCCAGGGCCATGCTTGTACAATAGCCTTCCAATATAGACCTCTTAAGGCCTAACGGCTTCCAGCTTCTGAGGTCTGTTGGACCAGCTGCCTTTGAAACAGAACTGGTGATGGAGACCTCAGGGGTGAAGGACTTAATATCCATAACTAGTTTTTTTTTTTCCCCCCTCACACAGTTGGGCCTTTAGAAAACAAGGTTCAAGTTTAGAGAGGAGGAGCGATTGAGCTGCTTTTGCCCAGTAATATTTGGATAAAAACCTGGCCTTAAGTTGGAGCCTATTACAAGTTCTTACCTGTGGAGCACCCACCTCCTAAGCCAGCTTCTGAATTCTCACCTCTTCTTTGTGTGGACACTGCCATCTTACCCAGACATTTCATGACACATTTGCACTGCATCTGGGGCTTGCTGCTTCTCTTTCCTTCCTTGGACAGTGACATCATTATGCAGTTACCTGTGATGGGAATCTAGAAAGCACCCCTAGCTCCTCTCTGTCTGCTTCTCACAGTTACCGTGCAGCCATCTCGTGGCCCTCTTAGCACCTCCTGAGAACAGAATTCATCACCTTTAACATGTGTTCTGCCAGTATATTCCCAAATAGCCTCCCTGCTCCCAGCCTCTTCTCCCTTCAGTTAAGCCTCTGCTCTGCCATTGGAATATATATTTCTGTGCCTCAGGTCTCGTATGATCATGTCTTTGTCCTGTCTAAAACTGTTGATGGCTCCCCATTGTCCATGAAATAGAGACCACATCCATGGCATCCTATTCAAAGACTTTAATAACCTGATTGTTACTTGTTCTCCAGGCTTACTTCCTTGTTAACCCTTCTTAAACTCTCTCCACTTTATAATCCAGCCATAACAGATGTTTACTGTCACTTTAATATATCATTCCATGCTTTTAAAAGACTGCCTCTTTCTCCTAAAAATTTCTCTACCTCTTTCAAATTTCTACTTATCTCTTGATGTTTGAACTGAATCTTCCAGCCTGTGCCATTTACCCTATAAGAGAATTACTTGCTCCTGTATTTATATTCCCTCAACTTTTTTTATGTTCCTCCATTACAGTAGCTGACATATTGCCTTGAGCTATTATTTGCATACTTCTCTCTTCCATTTATTACCAGTTCCTTGGAGCAGGGCCGGATTTTTAGCCTCTAGTGCTTCCTTAGCAAATGCATCCATTCATTTCTTTATTAAGCATCTACTAAGCAATAATGAATAAGACAGTGATGGTAAGTCAGACATGGTCCATGCCGTCTCATCTAAGACTTAGATTCTAGTGGTGGAAATGAACAGGCATCCAAAAGATGATGGTGTCTACACTAGGTTGATCTTGATTTAGATGAGATATTGGGAAATGAAACCAACAATTCCTTATGAATTTGTTGTGGGAGATGAGGATAAGTAAAGACCCAAGGATGACCTCCAAATGACTGGCTTAAGAGCAAGGTGGATTTTAGTTTGCATTAATAGAAATTAGGGATTAACATTTATAAACAGGATTCACTTCTTATTCTCTGCGATTCCTTGAACTGGAGATCTAAGTTTACATGTGTGACGTAGACAAAATTTTCTGTGTTTATAACTAACATGCATGTTCGGCTAAATGTCTTAATGAATTACTCTTTTTATAATTTTAGTGGAAATATTTAGCATGCATACATATGGACACTTGGTAAGACCATATCATGTTGTTGCTCTGAAAAGTGGAAGATAGAAAAATCACTGTAAGAGTAACAGTTAAATAGACTTAAATAATGCTTCTTTAAATATAACCACATATCCATAAGAACCATAAACCTATATCATGTAAGTTAGGTCAGTTCTTCATCAACAGCTTTATAGAGCAGTGCTATTGTTCATAATGTTGTTTTAATGCAATGTGGTAGACATTTACTTCAAGTTATATATTAATTCCATGATTCAAACATTTTATGCTATTGGTATAAGATTTAATTACCAAATGTTGGGTTAAATTATTTAGATTTTTGTATCAAAAGTGAATATTTGTTGACATGATGTTTTAAGAATTTTTTTTTATTTGGAGAATATAGTAAGTAAAATCAGAAAATATTTACTTAGAATTCAGTTGGCTGTGTCTGATGATCTAAAAAAGCAGATTTCTAGGACCCAATAAACTCTGCTTTTGCAGCCATAATATAAATGGAAACATGTAGAGAATTTGCACTTAGATATATACAATGAATACTACAAAAATACCCATAATTGAGCTTTCTAAAAAAAGGCCCTTTAGCCAAAGTCTAAATATAAACTCAGAGATTTACCATCAGATGAAACCATTATAATAGCAGTATTGTTTCATTAAAGGTGGCAGTAGTAAAAATATAATGATGTAAAATTAGGAAGTAATATCAATAGATTATTACCTAAATTTATGACTTATATAGTAACACTATGCCAATTTAAGATTTTAAAACATTGATGTCTTGTAACATTACTAAAATTGCACATAATCTCAAATTGAGTTTAAGATTTTATATATACTCTAGCTGTACTTATAGTCTATTTTAAACTTGGAATTGGATTTTATATATTATAGAAGTTCTGAATTCCATCAAATCAAGTTTGATTATTAAGATTGTTCTGCTGCTACATGACTTTATTTATAGAACCTAAAGATTTTAAGGTCAAACTCAAAGTGATTTAACTATGAATTTATCATTTTAATATGATTAATATTTGATATGACTAATATAGTACCTTCTATGCTATCCTTGGGCAGTAGTATAATGGTGTAAGAACCTGACTTGTGAAGGCAAACACTTGGCTCTGCCACTGGGTGGCTTTGGTAAAAATGCTTAACTTCTATGTGCCTTGATTTTCTTATTTGTGAAATGGCATTATAATAGTTCCTGCTTGAATATTTGTTAGAAGAATTAAATGAATTAGTAAGTATATATTACATATGATATATAATAATTGGTTTAATTAAAATATAATGGGATCTATAAAGACATAGAGATAGAAATATCAGTGCCTGGATATACCTGAAACTAATATAACACTGTATGTTAATTACACTAGAATTAAAAAAAAAAAAGTGGCTCAGAAGAATAAATGGTACCCTGGGTGCCTGGATGGCTCAGTCAGTTAAGCATCTGCCTTCAGCTCAGGTCATGATCCCAGGGTCCTGGGATCAAGTCCCACATCAGGCTTCCTCTTCAGCAGGGAGTCTGCTTCTCCCTCTACCACTCCCCGCTGCTCAGATCTCTCTCTCTCACAAGCTCTCTGAAGTAAATAAATAAAATCTTAAAAAAAAATAAACAGTACCCTGACTTTGCCAGGAATATTTCTTTCTTTTTTTAAAGGTTATTTATTTATTTATTTGACGGAGAGAGAGACAGCCAGCAAGAGAAGGAACACAAGCAGGGGGAGTTGGAGAGGAAGAAGCAGGCTCCCAGCGTAGGAGCCTGACGTGGGGCTTGATCCCAGAACGCCAGGATCACGCCTGGAGCTGAAGGCAGATGCTTATGACTGCACCACCCAGGCACCCCAAACCGGGAATATTTCTGTAGGGAAAGAAGACATTAATAATTTTGATGAAGGGATGATTACATACATGTAGATTCATCCAGAGTATTTGCTTGCTGAGTCATTTCAGACCGACCCATCAATAATTATTTTGATTCGCTAGGGAAATAACACCACTAGAAATAATTAAATGCATTTGGAACCAGAAGTTAAATTTGCATTAGCACTTCCCATACTGCAAATTAGAAGACTTTAAAACATTATGAGTCATATGTTAGAGCACAGAATTTATATATTATAGGTGACAATAAGCTGCTTTTGTGCTAATTGTTTCAGTTAGCATTTGCCAATACAGTCACACTTTTGATACAATAAATTATTCTCCATTTTTTTCCTGGTCAAAAACATACAAAATGGAGTGATATTTTTAAAATTTGTCCCAAAGCATGTCATTTTAGTATTTTAAAACTTACTTTCTATAATTCCCAATAAATTATGTTTTTTCCCCTCTACATTTAGTTGTCATCTAATCCTCAATGTAACAGTCCATTCCTACCATGAAAGGTCTAAAAAATATGTATTTTGGTTAGAGTCAGTTGTATAAGATAACTCAAAGGAAGATATGTAATCCAAAAAAATTAATAAAGCAAATAAAATTATTAGAATTTANATCCAAAAAAATTAATAAAGCAAGTAAAATTATTAGAATTTAGCTTTCAGCAAAGTTTGACATGACAATGTCAGGCATTCATCCAATTCCATTACCTTTTTTCTTTTTTTGAGAACACAAAGAGGCTATATTTCCAGCTCTTTTGTAGTTCAATTTGAGATTATATCTGGGTAAGATATGGACAGAAATCTATCTTCTTTCCAACTCAGCGCTTTAAACATTCCATATAATTCTTCAATTCTTTAAAAACAAACAAAAGAAAGAAAATAAACATCTGTGCCTTGTATGTAAAAAGTGTTGCCTATTATTATACTGGTTTGTTTTTGGTATGCACTTGAAAGTTTAAAAGCACATGATTAAAGTACATTAAAAATAATGGCATTTTGTAAATTCTATGGATATATCCAAGATTTCTCCAAATTAAAATGATTTGTTATTAATTTTCTTCATTCCTTCATTGAACAGTATTTTTTTTTGGTCATATTTGTGGGTATTGGGAACCAAGTTACTGTCCTCATAGGGCTTATATTCTCATAGGCAGTCAGGTGTTCTAGGCTGAAGCCCAGGAGAGGTCAGCTTCAGGGATGTAGATCTGAACACTGTCCCCGAAAGGGGGAGGAACTGAAATGATGTCTTGTTCACCTGTGTTCCTCACATCTGGTTGAGTGTTTTACAGACAGTTGACACTTGGTAGATGTTGGTAGAATGAATAAAACTCACCCTTTCTAAAAGGTGTTAAACTGGCTCCTTTCTGTCTGACCTTCATATCTTTTTTTTTTTTTAATTTTATTTTATTATCTTTATGTCTCTACTCGAAGCCTTTCTGGACCCTACCTCTTTTTATTACCCAATATTAGTTTTCTCTTGTTTCATAAGAAATTACCACAAACTTAGCAATTTAAAACAATTTTCAGGGGTGCTGGGGTGGCTCAGTCAATTAAGCAGACTCTTGACCACGGTCTGCCTTCAGCTCAGTCATGATCTCAGGGTCGTGAGATTGAGTCCTGCTTTGGGCTCTGAGTTGGGTATGGAGCCTGCTTAAAGATTCTATCTGTCCCTCTGCACCACCCTCCCACTCTCTCTCCCCCCTCTAAAAAAACCAACCAACCAACCAAACAAACAAACAAACAAACAAAAAACAATTTTCATTTGTTATCCTCAAACTTTTGTGGGTCAGGAGGCAATGCATAGCTTAGCTTAGATGCATTCTCTGCTCAGGGTCACACAAGTCTGCAATCAAGCAGACAAGTCCATAATATCAGCTGGTTTGCATTTTTATCCAGGGGCTGAAATAAGGAAGAATGCATTTTCGAACTCATTTGGGTTGTTTAACAGAGTTCATTTCCTTGCGCCTCTGTGACTGAGGGCCCCAGCTTCTTGCTGGCTTTTGGCTGGAGACCACCCTTCACTGAAAGCAGCTCACTCTTCACTGCCACATGGCCCTCTCCAGGGACAGTTCACAACATGGCTATTTGCTTCTTCAAAGCCAGAAGGAGAATCTCTCACTCTGGTTAGCTAAGATGGAATCTAACATAAAGCAACATCTTTTTTTTTTTTAAGTTTTCTTTTCTTTTCTTTCTTTTAAGATTTTGTTTATTTATTTGTCAGAGAGAGAGAGAGAGGGAGTGAACAAGCAGGGAGAACAACAGGCAGAGGGAGAAGCAGGCTCCCTACTGAGCAAGGAGTCCGATGCAGGAGTTGATCCCAGGACCCTGGAATCATGACCTGAGCTGAAGGCAGACACGTGACTGACTGAGCCACCCAGGTGTCCCTAAAGCAACATCTTTATAGGTGGGACATCCCATCATTAATTGCCATATTCTGTTGATTAGAAACAAATCACAGGTGCTGCCTGTAGTCACCTATGCAAAGGTATAGACTTCAAGAAGTGGTGGGATCTTTGGAAGTCATCCAGTCTGGGTGGAGCCCCAGTAATGCCTCATATACATGGCTCTATCTTTTTATGTTTCTGTATAATCCTCTACTATACATATGCCCTTGCTTGTCTGTCTCTACTTCTAGATTTTTCATAGCGGAGACATTGCCCTGTTGTTTTCTGTCTGTCTCTTGCACCTAACATAAAACTTGGCACTTAGTTGGTCTCAGTGAACTTTTTCCAAACAGCTTTATTGAGGTATAATTGTATAGTGAGCTTTCAGTAAGTGAATGAAGGTAAACATAGGGCTAACACATTGAAAATTTTGAAGCATTTGCTGATAATGTTTAAGGGAGGAGTCAAATTGGAGTTGTACTGACACTTCCTTCAAGATAACAATTGGCAAAATGGGTTAGAAGATAAAATAATATTATGATTACTTCTAGACTTTGTAACTTAATATCTTTTAGGATACAACTTCATGTTAAACTGTGTCATCTAACTAGATTCATTTTTTTTTTCTTCTAGATGAGCAAGAGATAGTACAAAAACGTACTTTCACAAAATGGATCAACTCTCATCTGGCCAAGGTAAAGGAAACTACCTACCGTTATATGTTTACTTATTTGGAGCCAATGAATCATTAAATGCCAAGTATAATAAAGAAACGCTGCTGGCACTCTTGTCCCTAATACTAATCAATGATATTGGCAGTTCTGTCAGTTTAACTGTTGCCTATCTGTGACATTTGCTCACATTGTCACTGAGAAGAGATGAATGGATAGCTAGAGTCAAGAGCAGTTACTTCATGTCAATTCTGTGAATTCTCATCAAAATAGTTCAGTTATTTCTTCTGTACTAATGCGTATGTCATATGGAAAGGAGAATTTGTGCTCAATTTTTTTTTTTATGCGTTTGTTTCTATTTGGAACAGAAAGGAAAGGAATGGTCTGTCTTGAGCAAAGAATTTAGTCTGAGTAGATCATGACTGGGCTCCCTTCTTAGGTGTTTGATAGAAAGTAACCATGGTGGCAGGACACTAAAAAGACTAAACATTCTGAAATTATCCACACGGACATTAGGTTGTATCAGGTGACTGTGTATTTGTACATTGTAATGACTTTGAACATAAATGCTACTATAAAACAAATCCCAATATGGTAACATTAAAATAAAATTAGTCTCATAAATATGCAGATGAAAAAATATGTAAACCAGAAAACATTGCATTTGTAAAGATAAATATAGATGACAGGACAGTTGTCTGAATTCAGTTAATGGATCCTGTTGCTGGGAGTGCTGCCTACAGTGTGCGAGACATAAACCTGTGAGCAGTTTTTCATTAGGGACTTCCCAAAGGCTCTTTTACAGTTCAGAAGCAAACAAAGCATGGCGATTTATTACAGTCCCGTTGTACAAATTAACTGCTTACTGCATGCCTAAGCTAGGTTTTGGAGACAGGAAAATATTGGTAAGACACTTTCCCAGGCCGTGAGAAGCTCACAGTCCAGTAAAGACAGAAGACTAAACGATGCGTTTAGATACAGGAAAAACTGGGATAATCTCTCCTATAATCTCTTTTCAAAAGCCCCTTGACGAGAAGGGAATTCTCTGGCACAGTGGTTGCCCCCAGAATCTGCCCTGTGAAAAGGGTGTAAGTGCCCCTGGGGGCTCATTTTCTCTGGTCTTGGCTGGTGCCAGCCGGCCATTACTTTGCTACAGAATTGTCACTAATTGGGGAACATTATTTTTTTCCGAAATGAAAATAGAGTTATTGTTTTTTTTCATATTGTTAAAAAGATTACACACTAATTATAAGTAATATTAATGATAAAATTCTTACACAGTGTAAAGAAAGTAGAAATCACCTTCAATCTCACGATACTGATATAACCATCACTAACATGCTGATTACCGTTTTTCTACACACAGACACACATAATTTCACAAAAATGGTTTTGTGTATGCCTCTCTTTCACTCAGTAGATATTTCCATGTTAATAGATACAGAGGTATGTAATAATTTTAATGGCTGAATAATATTTTATTATAAATATAATTACTTATAAATTATGAATCATAAATTAGCCAGTCGCCTATTGATGGCCATTTAAGTGGTTTCCAATCGTTTAATTTTATGTAAAATAGTACATTGAAGTCCTTGGACATTTATCTTTGTACACTTGTGTGATTTTTCTACTTAGGATAAAATTCTAGAAGTCGGTCAATAGTCAACAGATATATATGTTTATAATTTTAATATATACCAAGAGCTTGTATGAATGTCCATTTCCTTAACACTATTAACACTCTGAGGTTAATAGTGTTTTCTAATCTGATTGGCAAAAGTAATTTACAATTAATTTTTTCAGATTTTTAAAAATAGGAGTTGAACACCTTTGTGAAAGTTTTTAAAGTAGAATTATTAAAATACACTCATCTGTGTACTGAATACTTGAAAGAAGGGAAAATCTGAGTGTAAGCCATGGCATACAGCATATGAAAAGCCTTTGTAAAGGGGTTATATGCCAAGAACTTATTTTCAAAAATGTTTTTATCATTATTTTATCATTGTTCCAAGTTAATTTACATACTTACGTAATAACTGATGATTGGAATAGGCTCTACAAATGTGCATCCTTTCCTGTTCTCTTTTCTAGCCCTGCTTTATAAAGTCACCCCTGTAATTTCCCATCTAAATATCTAAGTCCTACCTTTAATGTATAGTGCCAGTCTCTCTCACTCACGAAGTCATTTCTGGCCACATGGGAAACAGCCTGTCCCCTAGCAGACGCTCCAAGCATGGTCCTGGTTGCCCCTGCACCCCTCCCCCAGTGCCATCCCTCTGTCTGCTCTGGCTTTCCTGGTCTAGTGAAGTAGAATCCAAAATCTTAGCACTTCTCCAGAACCTGTAGCATCGGTGGAGAAGTTTAGCATGGCTTAAATTGTTTTGTACTGTGTATCTCAGCTTCCCAGCAACCATGTAAAGTCTTAATGCCTGTGCTGATTCTTGGAATTTCTTTATAAATCTTAATAGCTCTAAGCACAGCACTGAGTACCACACAGAGGTGCATTTTAATACAAGAGCAGCCAAGAGTCTTTATCTTATTTCGTTAGAATAGTAAGGATATCACATGGGGAAGAATGATTAATTTCTGGTACTGTGCCAAGTGTTTTACATGGGTTATTTTGTAACACACATCTTCATATGCCTGGTAAGGGGTGCCACTGAGATTTTAATCCAGAAATGAATCTAAAGTCCATATGTTTTCCCTACTCCACAAATTTTTGTATCAAGGGTATTATTTTGAGAAAACCCAGAAACTTATTATCTCCACAACTGCTCCATCATAACCCTAATGTGATAGAGATTTTGTTTTGTTTGTTTGTTTTCTCCTCTGCATTTTGATTTCTTTCTTTCTTGGGTCATTTTGAAAACCAAAAACTTAAGCAGCACATGATACCTATACTTGCTCTCCTGAACTTATTTATACTGACATTGTAGTATCTTGCCAAGCATAGCTAAAACCCTCACATTCATTTGAGACTGTTTTTCCTTTTCTGACTCATATTTTGAAGACATTTAAAAAAACAAATCTGACCCCATGGTCTTACCTTGGCAGAGTTTTACGATAGCTGTAGAGTCAATGTTTTTCTGCATTTGTCTTAGCAGCTAATCACATGATTCCCCACTCATTCCTTTCTCTTTCCCATCCTTTGCCCACCTTCATTCCTATTTGAGTTTTCATTTCTAGCCCTATCTTTCTCATTCTTCCTCCCACCTCTTTCCTATGCCTGTACCATCTTTATTTCTCCCACCCTGTCTCCTACTCCGTTATACCTCCACCCAACCCCCTTTCTGTCTCTATCTTAATTTCCCCATTCCCATCTTTATCCATCTCTTTCTGTCTGTATCCTACCCCTACAAAAACACATGCAACCTGCACATCTTGGGCTTCACAGTCTCACTGAGGTCACCTTTACAGGCACACCCAAACTGAAATGGAAACACACACTTCCCATGCCATTGCAATGTGCTCACTTACTTCTGAGATGAGAATAAAAATATTTCACTTGCAGCAGAAAAAAAGATCAACCTCATATCTTTGGCCTCTGGATCAGGACATGTGTCACTTTCCCAACTGCCAACATTGGAAGGTCTGTTTCCAAAACCATTCTGTGATGCTTGAGTGTGTTTTGTGCCATCACTCTAGCACCTTATGGACATGGGCAGCAGGCATGCACGTGCACGCACATGCACACGGGTGTGTGTGTACACCCATAGGCAGCTAAGCTTCACAGAAGTATATGTTAGGCCCAGGGTTTTACTGAGTCTCTTATGAAAGTAGCTTCATGAATTTTTGGTCCTCGGCTCCTAACCACTTATCAGCAACACCCAGGCTTTCAGTCACAGGGAAGTCCTAAGTACTCACTAGAAGAAATAACCCACAAATAAGCAATTTGACCTGTCTCAACATGTTTGTTTGTTTGTTTTATCCCACAGAGCTTTTTGAAACCAACTTTCTGTCTTTCTTCTTGCTGATTAAATAACTAAGGCAGTGATTTATCCTATAACTAAGAGATAGTCTACCCCCAAGATGGAGACATATAATTGCTGTCAGCTTTGAAATGATTGAGTACTCTATAATTTGTTGGATCAGATTGAGTCTGGTTTGATGTGTTTTTTGTATGTTTGCTTGTTTACTTTGTCCAAAAAATACTCAACAAATTTAGACCCCATGTTAGACAGTTTAGGCTGTTATAACAAAATACTCTAGACTGGGGGACTTAGAGAACAAACATTTATTCCTCATAGTTCTGAAAGCCTGAAGAGTCCTAAGATCAAGGTGCTGACAGATTCGATTCCTGGCAAGAGTCCTCTTTCTGGCTGGGTCCTCACATGGCAGAGAGAGAGGGGGGAGAGAGAACTCTGTCTCTCTTGCTCTTCTCATCAGGACACTAGTCCCATCATGAGAGCATCACTTCATGACCTCATATACATCTAATTACTTCCCAAAGGCTTCCTACTTCCAAATACGATCACACTGGAGGTTTAAGGCTGCAACATGGATTTGGGGGACACATAAACATTCAGTTCATAACTGGCCCCAGGTTCGTTCTGAGGTTTGGCTTGAAGCACATGAGAATTTCTTCCAAACTTAAAAGGATGAAAACTTAATCTTGGCATGAGGATTTCATTTCATTGTCTCATTTCATTTCATAATCTCAGAACCAAACCACTTAAAAAAGAGTTAAAATGCATTTTATTCCTTGGTTGTCTTCTTTTTCCCCTATAATTTTCTGCTGACATCTACCAATAAAGGAAGAAAATGACCCATGTTGAAAATATTTTTTGTGCTAGTAACCAAGATATTAGTCTTAATTCACTTATTTCTTATGCTACATAATGTGCCAAGTTATTTTGTCTCTAAGAGCAAAAAAGGAGAAAAGTGCTAAGTTGGCAGGAAAAAAAAATAAGAGTTTCAACTTTTTTCTAGAATGTAAGTTGTAAATATTTGGCAGAATCTCAGTTGTCTGAGAGCTTTTGCAGAGTAGTCATGGGAATGTTTATGGATTTAAACTGGAATGGTAAACCATTTCATCCTACATGTCATGATAATATCTTGCTATTACAATGCCTTCTTTAAAATTTTTAAGAAAATTAAAAGAGTAAAGCTTTTATTTTAAAGGATAACTTAAAAGTCTCGTTATTTGGAAAGAAAATTTATATCTATTTTCTCAAAATTTTCTTTGGAAATTCAGTATTTCTAGAAATAGCTTTAATGCTAGGTTGTGTCAGATTTTAAGAGCTGGAATGTTGAATTAAGAAGTAGAAAAATCGATTGTTCTCTCCTGAGATCATTCAGTCTTGTGTGCATTGGGAGACGTTCAAAAGATTTTTCATGGAGATGAATTTGGGGAGCGTTCTTAATGGGAAAATTTTAATTTTGTTCTTGGCTGCTTTGCTCAGTTGCAAATTAACAAACTATTTACTTCTAATTAAATAAAATAATACGCTCTTTTACTGATGGCGTTCCATTCTATTGTAACAAGTCTTTATAAATATTATGACAGCCGTGTGAAGAGATAGGGTGCAAATAAGAGAGCAATCTGTTTAAAAAAAATACTTTTCTTAAAACACAAATGTTACTGAAGCAGGGGAAAAAACCGAGAATCTTCTGTGTATATGTGTTTTATGCCACTTTTAGTACACAGATATAGATTTTCCGAACTTGTGGATATAATTAGCAGTTCTTTTTTGTTGTTGTTGTTTGCTTTGTTTTCAAATTGAAGTCTTTATCCTTCTGCAATTATGTAAAACATTACAGATCACAAATTGTCAACATAATGTAATGTAACTTTAACAAAAGTTAGTGGATTACATTTATTTTATACACCTGATAATTCCTTTCAGGAATGGGGTTTCATCAAACATGGACTCTGTCATATTCTTTTCAGGAAGATACCTGAATCTTTCTTTTCTATTTGCCCTATTAATGCAAGAAGGTATTTGTTTTTTTAATTAGCCCAATATTGGTTTCAAGTAATGTTTTTTCAAAGTTAGGTCCTGATTCAGTTCTAGCTTCTCATTACTCGTTGCTAAACATATTTTTAATTACATTTATTGAACTTTTACCATGTGCCAGTTACTCTGCCTTAGCAACTTTGTCTTTTAGTTTATTTAATCTTCACTACAAGAATCAAATGTAAGTATTATTTTCACCATTTCACAGATTATGATCCTGAAGCTTAGAGTTAATAAATTCACGGTCACATAACAAGTAGATGAAAAACCAGATTTCAATCCCAGGCCTCTTAAGTTTGGGCATTAACCATTGTGTTATACACTCTCATGCTCCATTTGTTTCTTCAGCTATTTATGCAGCACATATTTTTTAAGGACCTATTATGTGCTAGGGGTTGTGGACACAGTGGTGAATAGACCCATTGCCCATGCCATCCTGGAACTGATAGTCTCACAGAAGAAACAAACAATTATAGCAAGGTGTGTGTGGTAGATGCCATGAGAGGGGAAGTGCAGGGTGTCAGGGAGCACATGGCAAGACAACAAACCACAGGGGGAATCTGAAGGAAGACTTCAGAATAGGCTTTCAGAGAAAGAAACATTTAAGCTAGGGCCTGAGCAATGCCTTTGGGATTTGGTACATGAAGGAACCAATGTTTTTAGAAGTTGAGAGATGAGAATAAACACGGTACATTAAAGGAAATGGAGGAAGTTCAGAATACCTGAAAATATGATTCTAGGAGTGGGTTGGCAACATTGATCAAAGGCCAGTCATTAAGAGGACTTGGACTGTGTTATGGGCAGTGGGAGACATTAAAGAATCTTAGGCAAGAGAATTAAATGACCCCCCTGACCCTAAACGTCCCAGTCTCTCTCTGTATCTCTGTCATAAATTAGAACAGGAACAAGTAACCTTAGAGGTGGAGTAGGAGAAACGTAGACACATTGAAAGATGCGTAGGAGTAGACTCAGTAATTAAACAGAATCTTGGAGAGGAAGGAGTCAAGAATGACTTCTAGAATTCTGACATGAGCAAATGATTGAGATCATTCACAAACATAGAGAATACAATAGACTTGGGGGAAAGCTGGTAGTCCAGTTTTAGACTGAGAAATTACTCAGAGATAAACCCATTTGATTTGGCAGTTAGGAAATCATTGGCCACCATAGGAAGTAGCCACATTATAACAGAAACCACGCTAGCAAACTGATGAGTAAATGAGAGGTAAGAATGTAAGGACACTGAACGTACATTACACGTTCATGAGATAGAGTATTAGCTAAAACAGAACATAAGATCTGGTAAGAGCTATTTTAATAAAGGGTAATTTTAAGTGTGTATCTATTGAAAGGAATGATCAAGAAATAGTAGAGGGGAAGAGACTGCAAAAGAAGGGAAAGAGAGTTGTTTCATAGACACAGGCTCTCAAGGAGGCAGGGTGGGAGAGAAAATCAAGAGCACAGGTGGAACATGTAGATTTGTACCAAAGGAGAGACACCTGCCCTTCTCTGAGACCGGAGGAAATAGGAAACGTGAGTGTGGATGTGCCTAAATTTGGAACAAAGTGAGAGAGGAAGGCAGAGATGAGGTGGACTTGAACTTGTGGGAATTCCTAACTAATGGCTGTTATTTTTTAGATCTAACAGAATAGTCTTCATTTATGTTGGGATAAATATTTTAAAAATTGACAGTTATAAAGATATTAGTTTTCTCACATTTTAAAATTTATTTATCTTAGTAAATTCCTGAACTTCATGCAAGATCCATAGGCTATGGAAATTGTATAATGCCACTGTGGCCCCCAAAGGGAACAACTTAAAGATGTGTTTTTCAAAAAACATTCACAAGAAGTTGATTTTTTTAAAGATTTTATTTATTTATTTGAGAGAGAGAGAGCGCGTGTGCAAGCATGCGTGCATGTGAGCTCACAAGTGAGGGGAGGGGCAGAGGGAAAAGCAGACTCACCACAGGGCAGGGAGCCTGATACAGGACTCAATCCCAGGACCCTGGGATCATGGTCTGAGCTGAGCATCTGCTTAACCGACTGAGCCACCCAGGTGCCCCAGAAGTTAGATTTTTAATTAGAAAAGGATAGTGTAAGTATGGACATGACCATTGGTTTCAAAATTTTTTAATTTCACATTTTCTCTCATTTCTTCAAATGGAATAGAGTGTTATATTTGTATTTAAATCCCCTTGATTCAATCTTTATAGTATTTGCTGTGAAATAAATATATGATTTGACACTAAGTCCTCAGGGAGAAACAAATAGGTCTCAAATAGTCATTGTTTAGTGTTCCTATAAATGGAACTGCTCTTCCAATGTGCAAAAAAATGGTCCTTTCTCCATCTGCCAGACTTATATCTATGGGACTATTAAGGATAGGCACTACACAGTTTAAATACTGTCCTTGGGATGACCTCAGGCATGCTATGAGCATCTCCTCACTTTTTAGAAGAATTTTTGAAAGGCAGTATAAAACATTATTTAAATTCTGCACTCATTTTCCAAAGCTCCCATAACAAAGTACCACATACTGGGCAGTTTAAGATGGGAAATTTGTTATCTCAATGTTCTCAAGGCTAGACAGCTATGCTCCCTCTGACACCCTGGGTAGAATCCATCCTTGCCTCTTCCTAGCTTCTCATAGTGGCCTGAAGTACCTGACAGTCCTTGGGTTGCAGATGTATTAGTGCATATCCTGACTCTATGTCTCTCTGTGTCTATGTCCAAATTTACCCTTTGTATAAAGATACCAGTCAGAGTAGATAAAGACCCACCCTGATGACTTTATTTTAACTTGATTACCTCCCCAAAGATCCTGTTTCCAAATAAGATCCCATTCTGAAGTACAGGGGTTTAAAATTTCCACATATATTGGGGGAGAAAGGGCACAATTCAACCCATTATATGTTCGATTAAACATTTTGTTTTAATACCACGTTAGAGTCATACACTCCTTTAACAGGGACACTTTTGATTTTCCATGTTTTCTTTTAATAATCTATGCTAATGATGGCTCTGACGTCTTCAGAGTTATATAGTGTCTCTTTTGTGGCCACTTACTTCTTCAGTTGTCTTTCCATCAACAATGCTAAAAAGTTAATATAGAAGCACTTTCGTGATTGCATTTTACTCCTATCCGTTTCCTTGTACACACTTTAGTGGGACCATTAATGAACTAAGATGGGGACAAAAAGAAGCAGAGGAAAATGAAAATGTAATAATTCACCCCCAAATCATTCTTCAGTTATTTTCTAAAACCACTTTAGTTTGATAATATTGATAAATACTGATAAATTCATTATTTCCAAATATGTAACTAAAAGATTACAAAAGAAAATTATCATTTCAAAAATAATAGCCTTTATTAATTTATTAATAGAATTATTACTTCATTGATAACATAGATGTAGATCTAGCAAAGTTTATTCAGGTTAATAAACATTTTGATAATATTTGTCAAAGTTCCTTTTAGAAATATACTTTATTTATTCATCCATTTACTCATTAAATATTTTTCTCACTTTTAAAAATATTTTTATTTATTTATTTTTAATTTATTTTTAAAGATTTTATTTATTCACTTGAGAGAGCAAGAGTGAGAGCGTAGAGGGAGAGGGAGAAGCAGACTCCCCACTGAGTAGGAAGGCCAATGAGGGGCTCAATCCCAAGACCCTGAGATCATGACCTGAGACGAAGGCAGACATTTTAACCAACTGAGCCACCCAGGCAACCCAATATTTATTTATTTTAGAGAGATAGAGTGTGTGTATGCAGGGGGAGGAACAGAGGGAGAGGGATAGGGACAAGCAGTCTTAACACTGAGCACAGAGTCTGATGCGGGGCTTGATTCCAGAACCTAAGATGAAACCAAGAGTTGGACAGATGCTGAACTGGCTGAGCCACCCAGTTGCCCCTCATTAAATATTTTAACATGCTGTATATCTACTTGGCAGTGTTCTAGGCACTGAGAATGTAGCACTGAACAAAACGGAAGAAATAATCCCTGCATTATGGAGTTTATGTCCAAATGAGGGAGATGGACAGAAAAGAAGGCAAATAAGTTGTGTTGTTGAGAATAGACTGAAGAGGGGCAAGGACACAAGGAGGGATTTAGGTTAGGAGGCTGTTGAAGTCATCCAGACAAGAGACTGGTGGCTTATACCAAGGTAGGAAGCAGTAGACGTGGTAAAAATGGTTGGATTCTGGATGAGATTTGAAGGTAAAGCCACCAAGATTCGTTGATGGAGCAGATATGGTGTACGAGCAAAGGAGAAGAGAAACAGATAACCCCAACTTTGTACTGAATGAAACAAATAACTTGGGGAGAGTGATTCTTTTAGGCTGTGTACTGAAAATAATTTTATTGCATGTGAAGATTGTTAACAGCAGAGTTTTCCAAGCAGATTTAAAGTTGGACTGAAACAGTAGTCATTGCCTTTGGGATATGTATTTGGAATTAAACTAAGTAATTAAGGAAGTGGAAATGATTATGCTGTCATAGGAAATAAAAAAGAATGGGAACTGTCTTCTCACCTTTGAGTAGAGGTGGAAAATAATCACAATAGTGTTTTTATGAAGGCAATGATTGCACATAAAATTGTAATGACTTCACCTTGTTTCTGGAGATATTGGGAACATCTAATTAGATGTTCTGAATAATATGGCAAGACTCCTTGGATATTGAATTAATTTTATGTGGCTACCACCAGTGATTATAATCGTGATTTTACTGCTCGGGTTCAAGGGCACTCTGGCATTTTTAGACAGTTTAGTGTGGTGGGCTCTGAGCCAATCTTCAGGGAGGTAACTCACTCCACATCTGCTGGTCAACCCCTCTTCCCTTCCCACTTTAATCTCTGTTCCTGTTGTTTAGCTTGCTGCTCCCACCCATCAGATAACCATCAGAGAATGTGAACACTATAGACTGGTCCTGGGATGGGATTTTTCCCCATATACTGTCCTTCAGCCTGTGAAATAGTTCCTACCTGAAACTTATAGAAACCAGAGGTAGTGGTTTGTCTGACTCTAGAAGTAATGGGTCATTCTGTATACAGATGTTTCAGGGGTGCACAGATTACACCTTGAAAACCTGCCATTGCCTTGGGACTCCTCTACAGCCTGTGCAGAAGGCCATTTTGAGAATATTTTATGCCATGATTATGTGTAATTTTCTGCAAGCCTGACAGTACTCAGCAGTGTGTGTGTGTCTCGGAGTAAATAGTAATCTGTGCCACTTGCTTTTACTTTAGGCCTTTTCTTGCTCAGTTTTATTGGTATCGGTGGGTATCTAGCAATCACAAATTTTAAACCCTAGGATATGTATTTAGCATTTTAAAGTAAAATGCTATAGCTTTTTTGTGTGTCATAAAATATTTTGAGAGCTCTTTCCGCAAGCTGGAAAGCATCCAGTAAAATACTGTCCAACTGTTCTGAGATTAAAAGTCATGATAATAAATGAAGACCTGGGTTGGTCCTGGCATGAAACAGGAGATTTTTCACTTTTATTTGCTCAAGACTAAATCCTTCATGCTGTAAATCTCCTTGATAGTTGTGTAATACTTGAGGCTAACGGACTCTAAGATTCTAGCAGATGTGTAGGTACAACTGTTGATGATGTAGTAATATGCTAGTAATGTTTCGAGGTAGATTTGTACCCTCTACATATCTGAATGCAATCTAATACCCAAAGCTTCTTTTACCTTAATCTATGTGCTTAGGATTGTCCTCTTAATGCAAAGTTAAAAACGGTAAAAATATTTTTAGTCTATTGCCATTTTTGTTATTTTTGGATATAGGCATACAGTGGTCTTGTGAAATAGCTCTATTATGCGTGTGTGTGTGTGTGTGTATATGTATATATGTATATATGTTTGTTTATCAACAACATTCAGCTGTGTCTACCTTCATCATTTACCAGTATCAATTGGTAAAAATGTTATAAAACATCCTTTCACATCAAATACAATTAGGTGCCCCTGAAAATGCACACTCTCCTCACTAAAGCATCAATTTATTTTTGGTAACTTATGTGGATCTCATCATGGAGTAGGAGTGGAAGGGCACTGAACTGTAAATTGTTACACTCAGACAGTGTTTATAAAGTAATAACAAAATAGACCCACATGTCACTTGTGGTTTATTTTGTTGCAAGTAAATGAAATGATCTTAAATTATTTAACTAAGTGAAATTTACTGAAAAGATATGTTTTGACTGAGCAGGAAAAGGTTAGATCAGCAGGCTTGGGCTGCTCAAACTCTGTACATTGCAAATAAAGACCTATCTTCAGGAATGGTCATTAACTGGCTCCTGGGAGATAACCTCTGAGCACTTGGAATATTCTGCCTGACCGGAGTGTTTTGTATGCCTAGACCTTGGGCCATGCTGTCCTACTTTGATGAGATCAGTTTAACCACATGTTTCAAGGTGAACAGCTACCTGTTTCTTCTGGGGGAGTTAGGGCAGGGGAAGAGCTGGAGTCTGAGTAGCTGAGGTCAGTTATGTAAGCACTGTATGCCTAAGTGACAGAGTCCAAATAAAAACCCAGGTACTGGGGCTGGAGCATGCTTTTCTGGTTGGCAACATTTCACACATATCATTGCACACCATTCTGGGAAAAATTAGGCATGTCCCTATGTACATCTACTGGAAGGTCATTCATCCCTGGAAACTCATACATGGTTTCTCCCGGGCCCTGCTTTATGAGCTTTGTCCCTTTGCTGATATTAATTTGTCCGTTAACTGTAATTAAGTATAATCATGAGTATAATAGCTCTTCTGAGTCCTGTGGGCCCTTCTAATATGTCATACAGCTCAGTATGGTCTTGAGGAGCCTTGACGTACTGACTGACCCAATCTTGAGAAAGACTAAGGCAAGTGGTTCTTGGGGCCTCAATAGTAGGACCTGGTGACAATTGTATTCAGCCAACTTCTGGATCCAAGCAGAGAATGTGATGGGTGCAGCTCAGGTCGCTCATGTAACAAAAGATAGGGCTTTAGCACAAACTTGACCATTAGGGGACATGGTGTGAATTAGGCCAAGCATTGTCTATGTCAATGTGTATTTATATACATAATACTTCCATTTTACTATTTAGTCTTTTTTTATATCCATTCACATTTAAAAGTGGCTTTTTGTTAACAATTTTTTTGTTTCTAGTAGAATGGCAGGCACTTCAGCTGATTAGTTAATACTTTTCATATTGATATTAGACAAAAATCACATTTATAGGTTTATGTATTGTTCAGAAAACATTTATGTTAATACCTGTATTTTTTTATTAAGTTTCCTATCTAACAGGTGGCTCAAAGTATAATGAACTTGGGCTCAAATCTAATCACTTACTAGGGATCTAGGCCAATGGTTTAACCTCTCTGAGATTCAGATTTCTTGCTTTGAAATAGGAAGTGATGCTCGCATAGGTGGTGGTTATGAATATTACATGAGATAACATGTACAAGCCCTCAGCATAGTCCTTGACACATTGAGATGTTCAACAATACATTATTCATTCTTTCCTACCTTGTTCTTTTTTTTCTCCTTTCATTCCTATTAAAACACCTACTAAATTAGAATGTGTAAATATCTAAGCCATGGAATCATCTAGTAAATATTAGAATATATATATAAATATTAGAATATATATATATATATTCTATAATGTGACTATTTTGTCACATTTACTTTATGCATCAACATTTTTCATTTCATATGCAATTTTTAAATGTGAGAATTTCTTTTTTTTTTAAAGATCTAATTGGCTTTATTAAATAATTCACAAATCAGGCAGCATCCCATCTAGCAAACAGAAGAATGCTATGAGGAATTATACAAAATGGAAGGTTTTTATAGAAGGAAGGTGGGGCAAGAAAGCTATTAGCAAAAGAAAAAGATTATTCTGGGAAAGACTTCTTTCCCTTGTGGGGAAAGGCAAGAAGTCTTATCTGCAGTTGATCTCATCTGCTTTTGGAGGATGGAGACGGTCCATGGGGAAGACTGGCACTGATCAAAAAAATTCCTAAACCTGCTGGTAAAGACTACATTTCTGGGGGAGGTTGAAACTGCAATTTCTCTTATATATTTTTTGTTTACAATTTCTTTTTTTTTCTTTTTTTTAAGATTTTATTTATTTTTTATAATTATTTTTTATTATGCTATGTTAGTCACCATACAGTATATCCTTAGTTTTTGATGTAATGTTCCATGATTCATTATTTGCGTATAACACCCAGTGCACNGTGCACCATGCAATATGTGCCCTCCTTAATACCCATCACCGGCCTATCCCAGTCCCCCACCCCCCTCCTCTCTGAAGCCGTCAGTTTGTTTCCCAGAGTCCATAGTCTCTCATGGTTCATTCTCCCTTCTGTTTACCCCCTCTTCATTCTTCCCCTCCTTCTCCTACTGATCTTCCTGTTTCTTATGTTCCATAAATGAGTGAAACCATATGATAATTTTCTTTCTCTGCTTGACTTATTTCGCTTAGCGTTATCTCCTCCAGTCCCGTCCATGTTGCTGCAAATACTGTGTAATCATTCTTTCTGATGGCTGAGTAATATTCCATTGTATATATGGACCACATCTTCTTAATCCAGTCATCTGTTGTAGGGCATCTC
>NC_048227.1:96043549-96043756 GCF_002007445.2 Ailuropoda melanoleuca | reverse complement strand
TTTTTTCATGTGTCTGTTAGCCATTTGTATGTCTTTATTGGAAAAGTGTCCGTTCATATTTTCTGCCCATTTTTTGATTTGATTATTTGTTTCTTGTGTATTGAGTTTGAGAAGTTCCTTGTAGATATTGGATACCAGTCTTTTATCTGTAGTGTCATTTGCAAATATCTTCTCCCATTCCATGGGCTGCCTCTTAGTTTTTTTTGA
>NC_048227.1:95926550-96041099 GCF_002007445.2 Ailuropoda melanoleuca | reverse complement strand
CACACACACACACACACACAATGTTAGAGAATAGGTTATTTTCCCCAAATAGAGGAAATGGTCAGGAAAAATTATGTCAAAGATACCTGTACTTTTACATTCCATAAAGATCAAGGATGAACTTTGAATCTCATTATGTGTCATTAAAGGAGTACTGATTAGCAAAAATAAAGGAGGAGGAGAAGAAAGAGAGAAAAAAGCTCTATGAAGTCTGTTTCAACCATGAGTTAAATCCCAAGGGGATAGCAAGCACAGAAGCATGTGCAACGTCCCTGCATTTCCAGGGACTTTTAGACCCAGGCAGTCCTCTTAGAGCCAGAATTTNGGGGGGTAATCAGAAGGGGGAATGAAGCATGAGAGACTATGGACTCTGAGAAACAAACTGAGGGCTTCAGAGGGGAGGTGGGTGGGGGAATGGGATAGACTGGTGATGGGTAGTAAGGAGGACACGTATTGCATGGTGCAGGGTGTTATACGCAACTAATGAATCATCGATCTTTACATCAGAAACCAGGGATGTACTGTATGGTGACTAACATAATATAATAAAAAAAATTAAAAAAAAAAGGATTTAGACCTAGTTTGAGGAGAGTTGAGAGAAGGGAGTAGCCACGGAAGTGAAGTACCTCTTTCTCTGTTCTCTCTCCCATCTCTATCTCCATCTCCCTCTGAGCCAGTTGGGAAGTTCTGTTCTTTGTACAACCTCAGATTCAGCATGATTATATTTTGGTTCCACTATAGAGTATCTAAATGTGACTGTCAAGGCTAAGGAGAATTTAATTTTTAAAAATACTGCACCAAAAAAAGAGCTTATCACAATTTTACCTCAATAATAGTAAAAAATGATAATTGTGGTTTTGAAAAGTGCCTGATAGACTTCTGCCTAGTGCTTAAAATTGAAAATTGGTAGGCAATAGGAACAAAACCACATTATCTTTGTTTTTCCATTAAGTCAGGCTCCAATTAGTTACTTTCATTCCTAACTCTTTCTTTTGGCGGCCAGTACCATGACCTGAATCCTGCCAGAGTAATCAGATTGGTGCTGTAAGTATTTATATATGTGACAGGAAAGACGTTTTACCTGAAAGGTTTTTTTACTAAAACATTGTTCCAAAAAATAACTGTGATATAGTCACAATAGTTAAGGTCTCCTCCAGTTGATCTTTTGCTATATGTAAACAATTCTTTATGCAAAATAGAAGAGCAAAACTTGCCCAATAATTACTAGAATGTTTTTATTCTGATGTAATTTTTGATAAGTGTTTTGTTGATTTTGCACAATATTTGCATTATACGCAATTGGATAGAGCTAATAGAAATATGAACATCATTCTCTAGTATTCGTTTTTGCCAGCTCTCTGCAGTAATGCTGGCCAGAAGTTTATTTCCCCCCTCTTTTCCTAGTTGAGTTATTAAGTAGAATTGATTACATAATGCTTGGTCCTATAATTAAGTGTGTTGAAAACATGATACCCGTGCATTACAAATTAAATTGATGTGAACATTTTTTAAACATTTTTATTTTAAGGAGAAATATTTTCTCCCAATTTCTATTTGGACTGGTAATAACCACCAGTCTACATCTCTTTACTTTGTGCAGGAAGACACTAGTGGAAAAATTTCCAGAAGCAACTCATATTTCCTATAAAAAGAGAAATTCTGTATCATGATCTTATTTGTGTATCTCTAAGCTTCCCAAAGATATTTGCAAATAAGCATCACATATCTCTGTTGAGTGTGACTCCCTCACAATTTATATGCTTACTGCCAACTTGTGCTACGCATGGTGCCTGGCATTAGGTATATAATGATAGATCCAACTTCTTTATTTTCAAGAAGCCCCATGTTCTGAATTCCTAGGGACACAGATTTGTAAATAACTAAGTGTAATGCAACATAATCATTCTAATCTGAACAGTATTTTAGGGCAAAAGAAGTGATTTAATTCTAGTTGGAAAACTGAAAAGGATTAAGTATGAGCTGAGTCATGAAAATTGAGCAGGAATTTACTAAGTGGAGAAAGAGGAAGTTAGGGTATTCTAGGTATCTGTTCTTGAAATAAAAACCGTCTACTGTTCTTTATCATGCAGACTGGAAACTTCAATCATTCCTTCAACAAATACTTAATGAGTTCTTACTGTGAATAAGACATTCAAAAACAAGGTATTTTGTGTTGTGTTGCAGTCTGATTGCCTGGATGCTGGAGAACATTTTTCTTTACCCATTATATATGTACCACATTTTAAGAGCCATTAATATGGGCATGGGGCTACAAATATATATATATATATATATATATACACACACACATACACACACATATGTATATATATATTTTAAGAAAACTGTATTTATTCATTCATTCAGCCAACAGTATATATTGAGTGCCTGTCATGGGCTCAACAATATTTAGAAGAGAACATTTACCTGGACGGAAGGATTCAAGAGTCATGTCTATTCAAACAAAATTCTGTGAAGAACAGAGGGGTCAGGATCAATCTTGGTGATGACCATAGTCAAAAAGAAAGTAGAGAGAGAAGGAAAACAAGCTTGTGAACCAAGCAGGCTGATCAAAGAGGTTTGGGAGGCACAGATCAAGGAGAGGTTGGTACCAGCAGTCAACACAGAGAGGCTGAAGAGCTGAGTTGCTCAGTGGTCACTGCTGACCTGATGACTGCATCCATAAGCTTGTGCAGAAGCAGCTGGAGGGGAAGGAAGACTGTGGGGCTCCAGCAGATTTGACAGGAGAAACATGAGAGGCAGAAGTGGAGTCACAGAAATTGGTCTTCAAAGTGGTGGAGATGAGTTTGTGCTTAAAGGCAGAATGGGGGAGCCCGGGTGGCTCAGTTGGTTGAACGTCCAGCTCTTGGTTTTGGCTCAGGTCGTGATATCAGGGTCATGCAATGGAGCCTCGGGCTCAGTGTGGAGTCAGATTGAGACTCTCCCTCTCCCTCTGCCCCTCCCTCGTCCCTACTCTCTCTCTTTCTCTGGCATGCATGATATCTCTCAAATAAATTAATGAATCTAAAAAAAAACCCCAAAACAAAGGCAGAATGGATGAATGGATGTGACTTGGTTTTTTGTATCAAATTACTTGGAATTTTTATCATTTCAAAAAAATTCCCTCCTTCCTTTCATTTTCTTTATATATTTTCAGGTTAACACAGTATAAGAAAAACTTCATTTGCATTTGTTCACTGAATATATCACATATTTATTAACTTTTCCCTCATTGTTAAACTGCATTTATATTATTAGGATACAAATGGACATTTTGAATGATAAACAGGCCACATTTTTAATGATTACATATAACTAATACAATAATCTTGATTCTTATCACACTGAATAGTTTTCGTTGTAGCTCACTAATAATTTTATTTATATGCTTAGAATATAAAGTCATTATTACATTTTGTTGTATTAATTATAAGCAGTGTGAATAGTGGAATATAAAAGAGAATGCCTGAAAATGAAAACTCTGTTATTTTTGAACATGTATTTCACAGTATGAGAACAAAATGTATTCAGCCGTTCATTTTATAAAGAGAGAAAATGCATTTAAAATTAGAATTGTGCCACTCAGAGACCGTAATTCATGCAGTCATAAGAGAAATATAAATGCTCCCTATCAGTGGGTAGAGAAAAAAAGTCTCATTTCAATAAAACATTTGGTGATTAAATATCTCTACGTGGAACTTTTCCTTTCTTTTTTCTTTTTTAGAAAGAAAGACAATTGGATATAGTCAGAAATATAGCATTAGGCTTTTAACATGAGTCAGTGAGAACCAGAAAACTGTAGAGTTTGAACCCAGGTAATAAATGGAAAAACTCATTCTGTGAGAAATCTGAGGACACCAGTCTTCCCCTGACCATGAATGTTAGCATCATTCACTTCTTTCCTTTCTTCTGAGCCAGGAGAAACCTTAATTCAAGGTTTGACAAAGCCCAGTATATTAGGCATTTTAGTGATCTTTATAAAAAAGTAAAGAGACCCTCCATGAATTGAAAATGGGCTTTGACTTATTTTTCCAGTAGCGGTGATGGATTTGCACTGATCCATCTGTAATCTTGCACTTATGATCCTCTGGGGTCAATGACACATTTTGGGAGAAGCTGAGCTAGATTTGTCAGGCTGTGAAACAGAACAGGGCCAGCTAACCCATAGGAGATTCATCTGCGACCTTGGCTATGCTACAATGGTCCCACAGCTGGCCACTGAGCTAAGGAAATTACTGTGGCAAGAATGGGCTTGGGTAAGCCATGGTAATGTGCTTGCCCACAGTGAAGTTGGGAGGTTGGTTCAGTTTTTTAGGGACACCTCCTCTTCCCTGTTTAGGCCCTGCATCAATGTCTCTATATTTTACACTGATAGTGATCTCTTTCTCTTCTATTATGCTGTACCGTCTCTTTGACCCTTGACAAAAATTCCTTTCTAGAAAGAAGCTGGTATGTATACAAAAGTCCAAGCATTAAGTCTCCCGAGGTTTCTCTCCAAAGGGTCATTTTTCTTCAATAATTGGTAATTGCCAATCATAGTGAAATAAAGAATTTAGGTATTTAGAAATTGTTCCTACAGATTTCACTACAATGAGTAACAAAGGTATGACAGAGAGAGAGAGAAGCATTTTTTGCACTTACTGATTCTTTTTTTTAAAAAATCTTACAGCGGAAACCCCCACTGGTGGTAGATGATCTTTTTGAAGACATGAAAGATGGTGTTAAGCTGCTTGCTCTTCTGGAGGTCCTGTCTGGGCAGAAACTGGTAAGGACTTTTCCTGTGACCAGACTTGTCAAATTGTTCCCCTTTGGAATTCGGGGGTGTGGAGTTGGGAGTGTAAAGGATGCTGTCCCTGTAAGACAAAGTTCTCTTTTTGTAGTTGGTAATAAACACTGGAAACACTAGCCTATCAGTCACTTGTGGGAGCAGAGACTCCATTCCCTTTCTGGTTCCTACACACCTTTAGTGGCTCTGAGACGTCATGTATAGTGGTAGCCATCTTGGAAGGCAGAGTAAAAAAACTCCATCAGAGTTGTCATGTGTAACTACTGCCTCGGTGGGTATCCAGGAAGCTTACTTGCAGATTAACACTACTTCACTTTATAGTGCTTGCTCTCCATTTGGAAAGGATTGTTGGTCTGTAACTGCGCTTTATTTATGTAGTTGTTTGTTGAAAATGAAGTTGGGAATCAGCGTGGCCTTCTTCATACACTTGTGGACGTCCTCCATCGTCAGTCATTGGTCACAGGGACAGCGTGCTTTTAGGAGCAGAGTGAAAAAAACACATGGACAGTGAACTAAAGAATATATTTTTCTACATTACTTAATAATAAAGTATAGACAGCCTCCAATTTACAATGGTTCAACTTCATGACTTTTTGACTTCACGGTGGTGTGAAAACAATACACATTCAGTAAAAACCATACTTGGAATTTTGAATTTGGATCTCTTCCTGGGCTAATGACACACAGGATGATCCTCTCTCATGATGCTGGGCAGTGGCAGGGAGCCACAGCTCCCCGTGACCCATGTGATCATGGGTAAGGAACCGGTATACTTAACAACCATTCTGTAGCCACACAGAGACTCCGTTTTACACTTTCAGTACGGTAGTGAATAAATTACATGAAATATTAAATACTCCATCGTAAGATAGGCTTTATATGAGATGATTTTGCCCAACTGTAGGCTAACGTCAGTGGTCTGAGCCCATTTAAGGTGAGCTAGGCAAAGCTGTGATGTTCGGTACGTTAGGTGTATTAAACGCATCTTTGGTTTGCTGTATTTCCAACTTAATTTCAGTTTATCAGGATATAACCCCAATGTAAGTTGAGGAAGATCTGCATTTTGTTTCTCTGGCTTATGTTTTGTTATTTCAGAGTAGTAAAGAGGTAAGTAGTTTGCAAAGATAAACTACTTATAAATGCTGTTTTCCATAATTACGAAAAGGTACTCAGGAAATAATCTTCAAATGTTGTATAACGTTAGACACAGAGTCCAAAATTGGGAGTACTCATTTTTTCTTTATCTACTGCTTCTTGACAACAGCTACACAATCATTGTTACTTGGATAATTGAGTTTTTTAAGTGTTTTTACCTAAACATAAATTTCCAGTTAATTTTGTGCAGAGTCCTTAAAATAGCTTTTGTGAAAGAGTTTGTTTGTTGGAAAATTACAAACTGATAATAATTTTGTGTAAATCATTTATCTAATGGGATTCATATTACAGTGGATGTTTTCAGCGCCCCTTGTGCCATCTCAGCTCACCTCCCTCTTCAGTGAGTGAGATTTCAGACAGTGGGGGACATTGCCATAGACTGTAGCAGCATCTAGGTTCAAATCCTGTTAATATGTCTCCAGGATTCTATCCTCATGGCTTTTATCAAAGGCACAAGTTGTTCAAGGCAGCCCTGAAGTGTAGGAAGGGTTAGTAGTCCCTAAGGATCCTCAACCAATGGAGATGGGAGTCCATGAATAAATGTTCCAGCCTGCCATTTGTAGGAGGGACAATTCTGTGACATATTTTACACATATCTCGTAGAGTACTTGGGTCCCCAGCAGGACTAAGGCCCAGTTGCTCACGGTGGAAACCCTCAGTAGCACTTTTCCTTCTTCCTTGTCTCACTCTCCATGCGTCTCCTCACTCTTACTACCTGGAGGCACCTCCTCAGTAAACTACAGGCCCAAGTCCTTGTCTCAGGTTCTGCTTTGGGGGAGATCAAAACACATATGAAAAGTTAATTTGGAATATGCACGTATATGCATGAGCTAAATAAACTGGATTAGCATTCAGATGTGGGAGTCATTGACTTGAGGTATACACAGCCTCGGTTTCCAGATATTATTGGCTATCTTTATATAACCTCCTGAATTAAGCTATTTACTAGAAGGTTAAAGGAACCTTTGTTATAATTCAGTTGGGTATTAGAGAGGTATATCATTTTGTACCAACATAATTTTCCTAGTGTACTTGACCAACAGAGGACAGAAATCTTGATGGGCATTTAATTGCCAAATGAGATGATTCTGGAAAAAGTAAATATTTTGACATAACAGTCGTACTTCTGTTTAAGTGCCCTACTCATTCAGACAGAATTATAAGACCTTGAGGCTAGAAGAAATTTCAAAAAGAATCTCAGCTTTCTTACTTAGTGGGTAAGAAAACAGACACACAAGGACAATTTCCAATTTAATCTTTATTATTTATTTATATTGAGCGCTTCAAGATTCTGAATTACATAAAATGAAATTGCTCTGAAATTATAAATAAATCTTGGAAGTGGTTATTTAAATTTTGTACATGTCATTATGGTCCAGGACCACATTAACATGAAAAGCATCATTTGAAGGAATGAGTATCCCCAGCATTTTTTTAGAGCTTTCAAAGGGAGAATGTGGGTAAGAGCATTTCCCTCAGGAGTGATAACACTATTCAGGAATTCTATAATATCTCATAGGTAGAACTCTGTTAAGAACACTATGCTTAACATCAGGGTTCACAGAGCCTGGGACTCTGACTCTGACCGTGATTGTCTGAGAAATGTGGCCAAATGGCTTAGTGTCCTTGCACTACCAGCATCTCTTGAGAGATTTCTATGATTTTATTGAAAGACTTAGGGTATTTTTAATTTTTTAATTACAATTCTTAGATTTCTCTACAGTCTTTAATTATTATTTGTGGAACATGTACTCTTTTTTTTAATGGATCAGGGATTATATATCTTTAATTGCACTTAAAACATAGGAACACTAAATTTAATTTGCACTTAGGATTTTTTTAAAGAATATGATGAATTGCCGTTGAAAAATTAGAAATAAGAGAAGCAATATGAATAGAGTTTAAGGACTTCAGAGGAACTTACTTCTTATCCATTTTGTTAACCTTCTCCTTATAAAACTCCTTAACACTTTGCATTCAGGAGAGCCCTAACAGCCCACTTAAAAGTGCACAATAAAAGAAAGCAAAACACATATTCAAAAAGGTATATGCAACCCCAAGCTCATTGCAGCTTGACTTAAAATAGCCACATGCACACATGGACCATATAGCGCTTTTCATATAAATGTTTCCTCACACATAGGAGGGACAGTCTCAATACGCAGCGTGGGAATTTTGCAAATTTCTGCGCTTGGCATACAGAAACCTGACAGGCAAATGCGTCAACAAAGCGCTATGGGGATAATGCTCCTTTGTGTATCTACTAAACTTTTTAGAAATTGAGAGATGTTGTTCTTGAATATTCTTTAAGTCTATTTTTAATCCATTTAAATTCATTTTATAATTATCTTTTTAATGTGTGCATTTTTGTTTATTCCTATTCCTTCCTGTTTATAGCCATGTGAACAAGGACGCCGTATGAAGCGAATCCATGCTGTGGCTAATATTGGCACGGCACTCAAGTTCCTTGAAGGAAGGAAGGTAAGAGAGAGACAAAACAAAACACCTTTTTAAACAAGAGGTGTGGGCATACTGTTGTTTTCCAGTGTTGGCTGTGCAGTAAAAGCACTGCATGTAAATTGTACAGCGAGAGATTCAATATTATTGTAAAATAATTCTATATTTACAGAAAAGTGGCAAAAAATGGCAGAGAGATTTCCTGTTTATACTTTGGGCAGCTTCCTCTAATGTGAAGAACTTACATACATAGTGTGTGTGTGTGTGTGTGTGTGTGTATCTCACAATTATTAAAGAAGGAATTTAAAATTGGTGTGATACCATTCATTAAAGCGTAGACATCAGTCTAATTTCATCCATTTTTCCACTAATGTCTTACTTCTATCCAGGATCCCGTCCAGTAACACACCTTGTATTGTGTTGTGGCTCCTTGGTCTCTTCCACGCTATGATCTTGTCTTTCTTTGTCCTTCATGACCTTGATAATAGTTGCTGGTCAGTTATTTTTGCAGAATATCGCTCAATATGGGTTTGTTTCTTCTTTCCTCAAGATTAGATTGAGGTTATACATTTGTGGCAAGAATTCCAAGGAAGTGATGTTGTATTCTTCTCAGGGTATCATGTTAGTAGATGTAGGATTGATAAGTCTTATTGCTGGAGACGTTAACTTCAATCACTTGGCAAGGCTTTCTGCTGTGTTTTTTCTTATGATAGAGTTACTGTTTTTTCCTTTATAACGGAGAAATAACCTAGGGGAAATAACTGAGATTATGCTAATATTCTGCTTCTCCGCAAACTTTGGTTACTGATTTTAACGTTGATCGCCTTCAGTAATTATTTCTGTGATGTTTGCCTAATGGTGATTTTTGTGTTTCCCTCAGTCCTTTCACATGTATTAATTGAAATTGTTCTGTAAGTAAAGGCTGTCCTTTCCCCCACCCACCATTTATTTGTTTATTCAATTATTTATTTTGGCATGAACTTATTCTATAATTACAATATGATAATAATAATAATAATAATAATAATAATACTCAAATTGTTCCAGCTTTGGCCATTAAGAATTCCTTCAGGCTGGCTCCTGTACTCTCTTAATAGGGCCCCATCCTTTTTCAGGCATTTCCTCATTTTCTGGAACAACAGATTTTCCATGTTTATCTTATACTTTCCCTGCCCCAGTTCTGGAATCAACCATTTCCCTAAGCTTTGTTCTTTTTATTAGTGAGTGACATTTGGGTGATGGGTGTGCTCATTGCTCCTGAAATGTCATTGCCCCTAAGCCCTCTTAATAGACAGATCTAGAAAACATGAATGTTTACTAACCCAGGAATATGCATACATGTTTTCTCTCTCTCCCCCTGCCTCCTTTCTCTCTCTCTCTCTCTCTCTCTCTCTCTCTCTCTCTGTGTGTGTGTGTGTGTGTGTGTGTACCATCAGTTTAAACTGATACTTCTGATTCCAGTGCAATACCACAAGGTTCATTAATAGTTTTCCATGCTTATTTGTTTCTGTTTTCTGTGACAATGAGAAACCTGGCTCTCATCTATAATGTATTCACCATTTTTTTAATCCTAGTACAGACATAAAATTGTTTAAGAATTTCTGACCACAACCCTGTGAGAAACAGATTTACTCACTAGAGAACAGTGTATGCATAGGTCTTTTGGTCTTTAGTATTACAGCAGTCAGTCAAAAGACTATTTTCCAAATTTACTTAGGTAACTTCTGTTCTTTTTCACTCCCTTCAGTGTGATTATGTTAGCCTTTTGTGATAGAGTTAGGTAACCAAGGTATATTCAGTTTTGAGTAATACCCCCTCACACACACATACATCCTAGTTGACTTTGATTATTATTCTTATTCTTATTTTGGGGAATGAGACATTATTATGATTCCAGAGTAAAGGTTACACTTAGAGAAGGCACCCCCTCATGATCCTTACTATTCCATTCTCATTTTTCTTCTTTCCATTCCCTATCTCATCTTAGGGAACCAGTCTCTAGCTTCTAATTTATTCTTCCAGTATTTCTTTCGCATAAATGAGCAGATGTATTTTCATACACCCTCTTTTTTTTTTTGAAGGGTAACATCCTATAATACATTCCTGCACTTTGCTTTTCTCTTTTAACAGTATATGCTGGAAATCTTTCAAATCAGTTCATAGAGATCTTCCTAATTCATTTTCACAACTGCTTTCGTTATCTGGATATGCCAGAGTTTATTCAACCACTGTCTTATGAATGGGCATCTAGGTTGTTTCTAGTATTTTTCAAACACAATGATGCAATTAATGGCTGTCCACCATACTTTCACACTGTGAGAAGGGCATTTTCTGGGTAAATTCCTAAAAGTGTGATTGCAGGGTCAAAAAGTAAGAGTATATGTGTTTTGTTTTTTCTTTTTTTAGGTATTGCCAGGCTTCCTTTCAAACCAGTAGCACCAACTGGTTTAGATTTAGTCTTTTCCCAACTTGTGGGAATTCAGCTTGTGTTTGGCAGAACCAAAACCAGCTTTATAAATGGATATCCAGATACTCCTGGAAAATAGAATGATTCAACTCTTTCCTTCAAAATCTATATACACTAAACTCATTTATTTACTACCCTAATGCATATGTGAATACTTTCCATACGACAGGAACTCTAGAAAATATAAAAAATACTTGATTCTGTTCATTGAATAATTTATATTTTGATCAGTTGGTAGTATGATGAAACAATATAAAGTCCAGTCAGTCGTGCAGACTCCATGCCAAAGAGAGATTCTGGATATTAAGATGGAGTAGAAAAACAATATTAGCTTCTTATAGAATATTGGACATTGTTTCCAGATCACCTAATATCATTGTTAATGGAGTGTTTCTCTTCTTTCAGCTTCCTCCGTGAGTTTTTCCATTGAAAGCTGAAAAAGCCATGTTGAACAAGATATTTATAGCTTTCCAAGTCATTGAGTCTCTCATTTTACCTATATAACAATTGGGTCCTACTTTGTTCTGAGCTATCCTTCGTTGGCTAGAATATAAAAACAAAATTCCTCTTGTTAATGTCTTGGAGAAAATTTAAGGACTTAACCTATAAAGGCATTGTTCGCAAAGAGGACCAAAGAGTCTTCTTTTCACAGAAGAATTGTTTTACACTAGATCATTTTCGCAGAACAACCCTAAGTAATAAAATTTGAGTGTGGGGAGGGATGAGTTTTTTAAGGCTCTTTGGTGCCCACCTTACTATTTATTTTATTTTATTTTTATAATTTAAGAACTTATGTCTCAAACGTATTTTCAGGAATTTGTTTTTGACCTTTGGACTTACTTTGCCCTCCATTTAGATTTTTTTTCTTTAGATAATAGAAAATCAGTTTAGTCCTTGGATTCTAGCTTGATTTAAGGAATAATGAGGGCATCCCTCAAATGTTACTGGATAAAACCCTACCATTGTGTTTGTTTTCCACTTGTTTACAGGACAGTTGAGAAAAGCATACATTAGTACCTGATGGGAACCGTGTAAATGTGACTCTCATGAGTAGATCCAGTACCATTTCCACCAGTTTCTTTCTCCAGTGAGGTATCAGGTGGGTCATTCTAAACAGTAACAGGAGCCAATCACTGACCACCTTTCCTAAAATTTCCCATAGTGCAGACAAGGGACATAAATTTAGATTCCTATGAAGTCAGATAAGTGACCTTAACGATGAATTGAGTTAGAGGCTAACTATGGAAACAGGAGAACCGAGCAAGTCCTGCACCCTGTCTGGAAGACAGAAGTGAACATTCAGTTCTAGCTATAGTTCCGTCAGTGAAATGCAAGCACAGGGATCCCAGATTTTCCAATTAAACAAGAGAAGTCAGCAATCTGGGTTTTTATTAAAATCTAATTATTTATTTAAGTTATTTATTAAATAATACAGGTAGTTGGCTTCCTGTATCACTGGTTAGAATGACTCACTCGACACCTCATTGTAAAAAGCAACTAACATAAAGTGGCAATGCATCCACTTGTTAGGTTTTCCAATTTATCAAGAAAAGCTAGTAATCTGGAGTTTTAATCAAAATTTTTTTGGAATTTATTCCCAATAATTGGAATATTTTTTGGAAATATCTGTGGGCCTTGTATTAGTCTGCTGTGGCTACCACAGCACTACCACACACTGGATGGCTTCAATAACAGAAATTTATTTTTTCACAGTTCTGGAGGCTGGAGGTTTAAGATCAAGACACCAGCAGAGTTGGTTTCTTCATCTCTTCCTGCTTGCAGACAGACACTTACTGACTGTGTCCTCACATGGCCTTTCCTCTGTGTGGGTGTGGAGAGAGAGAAAGAGCTCTGGTGTCTCCTCCTCTTCTCATAACGACCCTAGTCCTATTGGATTAGGGCCCACTCTTAATACCTCATTTAACTTTAATTACCTTCTTAAAGGCCCTGTCTCTAAATATGGTCACATTGAGGGTTAGGGCCTCAACATGTGAATTTGAGGGAAAGACAAATCAGTCCTTACAGGCCTCTGGCTTACAAAATCAAACTTCCCCAGATTACCTGGGCCACATAAAATTTTCTAGTACAGGATTCTCGAACATTGACATGCATCAGAATCAACAAAACCTAGAGATTTTGTTAAAGCAGATTCTTGGGCTGTACCCCCAAGGTCAGCAGGTCAAAGGTGAGGTCGATCAATGTGATCCCGTTCTCTTTCTGGTTTCTGGGAATTTTTCATTCTCTTTGAATATCTCTATTGCACATCCCACACTCCTAAGAATTTAATAGAAGTTCCAAAAGCCCAATAAGAGTAAGTTCCATAACCCCATTATGGAACATACAGTTTTTAAGAGAAAAAATAATTATGAAAAGTATTTTTTCTTCAGAAGTCGAGCAAAATATTTTTAGGTTCTATCGTAAGTTTAATATGTTAACTTCATAGTACAGTTGGAGCTGGATTGAGGTAGAAAATTCAATTTATCATTTTTAAAGAAAATGATGTATAAGGAAAGAAAATCTGTCCTTTATGGAATGCATTAATCTTCTAGTTATTAGCATGTATTATATATCTGTGCTCTGTGGATGCTAAAATGGATGTGGAGAAAATTCTAGAGAAGCTGTAAACCAGAGTAATCAAAATGATTATAGGCATTGCAATAGGTTCTGTCATAAAAGGTTAAAAAATGTGATATTCTTTATTTTTCAAAAACATGTATTATTTGTCTCATGCTGTGCTAGATTTAGAAGAAGTAGACACATTGTAATCTATGGAAGTTCTCAATATTTTTTTCCTGTCTCTAAACCCGATGAATGAATTTCACCAGTGAGACAAAATCCCATAGGTATATCTCAAATTATTTACAGTGATTTTTGTGCTAATTTTTACTCTACTAGTAAATTTAAACTAATTACTCCAGAGCAAAGTATTTGTGGGATGATTTTGAATCTGATACTGTTTTTGAAGTAAACCATTTACAAACTTCTAAACTTAATTATTAATAACACATCTTATTAAATCTTGTCTGAGAATTATTGAGCTAGAAATCTAAGGAGTACTTTATTTTTTTTCTAATTTGTTTAGGGATTATTGAAAGGATGGTGAGCAGTTGTTAATTGTATTCTTTTGAGATTGGCTAAGATAGATTTACCATACAGTCCATTTTGCTGGGACTTAGGAAATAACATTTTTAATAGTTGGGAAGCATTAAAATAAATAATTGGAGACAACTATAGACAGGTTAACATCTATCCTGAATGCCCAAAAGTCAGGAACTAAACCCTAATGGTCTCTTCTACTTTATTATTTCTTGGCTTTCTTTTGTCTTTACAACGTATTCCCCAAATCATGCTCTAAATTTACAACCTACATTTTTATTCCCTTTGAACAAATAATTCTGATTTTGAAAAATTATTTATGTATGTATATCATCTTCTCCCTTTGTTTTTCATGTCAGTCCATGTACAGAGGATCACCGGTTAGTACAAATTTTAGAATTTTTAACTCCTGACTTTTATAGGTAAAAGAGAACATAAGTTTCATGCTATTTGGTAACAAACTTCAAAGTAAGTGCATTTTCTTAAACTACTCATCACAGTTTCTTTTAAGTTCCAGTCAACTTCTGAATGTAAAAAAATAACCTTTTTTTTCCTGTGTGGTGTTTCGTTGGTAATTCCTTGCATGATGTCATATTTTTTCAACTTTAAACAATTTTTTGAAATTCATTCTGTAGTTTTTTTGTGTGTGTGCATCTAATGAATGCTCCTGAAATTTCCACTGAAACCATGTGCTTGTTTGTTTTGATGGCTCACCCGACTTACTCTTATCTTATGTACCACTACATAGGCATGACCAAGTTGTCCAACTGATGTCTAATAAAGTGCTAATTATTGCATAATTAGGTGGTCTATAATCTTCTAGTACATTACTAGTACAGTTTTTCTTTTTAAACAGATTAAATTAGTCAACATTAACTCCACTGATATAGCTGATGGCCGACCATCAATAGTTCTCGGACTGGTGTGGACCATTATTCTGTATTTCCAGGTATTGTACTATAGCTCCCTTTTCAGTAGATATAACGTCATGAATGGAGGTAGTGTTGGAAATTTTAATAGTACTCTCATTTGTCTTACCTTTAGGGTTGCTCTCAAGTGAGCAAAAACTTGACTTTCTCAAGTACACTGTTTTTTTATTAACAGAAGCATTTCCTCTTCTTCCCTGCAAAGATGTTATATATGGAACTCCCCCAAAGAACTGTGGCATAGGTGCTCAATCTGAAAAGTGAGCAGGGCACAATGGAGATGAAATATTGGTGTAGAAAGACTCAGGATTTTTTTTTTCTCTGGAAGGGACCAGTTTTATGTTCCTATTAGACATTAAGGGGAGAAATGAACTTCCCATTCCATCTAGAACTATTGTTCTAGCCATTAGGTTGTTGTTTTGGTTTTTTTTTCCAGAGATTTTATTTATTTATTTGAGAGAGAAGACAAGTGTGGGTGAGGGGTAGAGGGAGAGGGAGAAACAGACTCCCCACTGAGCAGGGACTCTGACACTGGGCTTGATCCCAGGACCCTGAGATCATGACCTGAGCCCAAGGCAGACACTTAGGTGTTTTTTTTTTTTTTAAGACTTTATTTTTTTAGAACAGTTTTATGTTCACAGCAAAACTGAACAAAAAGTACAGAGATTTCCCATTTACCCTGTGTCGGTACACCATGTGTAGCTTCTCCCATAACCAACATCCTCCACTGGAGTGATACATTTGTTACAATTAGTGAAGCTATATTGACACATCATTGTCATTCAAAGTCCATAGTTTACTTTAGGGTTCCCTTTTGGTGTTGTATGCTCTATGAGTTTGGATAGCCATTAGGTTTTATTTTATTCATTCATTCATGTGTTTAACAAGTGTTTGTAACTGTGTATGAGGTAGTTTTACATGCAGTGGGAAGTCGGAAGAAGAGTACCATGTCAATCATGCCCTTAAGAATTTACCTTGTCAATGGTGTTAAAGATGTGAATTTAAATCACTTTTAGTTGGAAAAATAAAACATCCAAGGAAAGAAGAACAAGATAATTCTTATGTTTTTGCCACCTGTTAACTCACAAACAGATTGAGGAGTTGACCAGCAACCTGCCACAGCTGCAGTCTTTGTCGGGCAGCACATCCTCTGTGGACAGCATGGTTAGCGCTGAGACTGCCAGCCCCCCAAGTAAACGGAAAGTGGCCACCAAGATCCAAGGAAATGCTAAGAAGGCTTTATTAAAGTGGGTTCAGTACACAGTAGCCAAGTAAGTACCAAGAATTTGTTTAAATTTGAAACCTTTGAATAATTTCAGTTACCATTTACTACTGAGTGTATCTTCCAATATTGCAGAATGTGAAGAGACATTCGAATGAAGGGCTTTGCTTTAGGCTTTTCCATTCTTTTCTTGAATTAAAATATAAACAGAAATCATCACTCTAGGAAAATGCTGTAATCAACCTAATTCCTTCATTATTCATGTGATCGGGCCCAATTAAGTTTTTTAAACACACACTTTGATTGGTAATCTGAGGAGTAATTCTATTTAGGTCATTGTTTGGACTTCCTGTTTTTATTAAATAATTTTTACACAATAAATTAGAGGTTTAAATGTGATTATCTTTTCATAAGACTATTGAGTTCTATTTAATAATAATGTGAGCTAAGGTCCACTTTCTGAAATAATTATATTTGTTTTTATTTCCCAAAACTTTCTAGCAATTTTATTTTAAAATTCTTTTTCTTTGGGTCTCCTCTTTTATCTGGAATGTAGATTCCTTTGTCAACTTCAGTTTTATAGACTGTGGATTTCCTTCTGGGCATAATAAATTTATATGTGTGTACATTCATGTGATAATGCTATATAGAAAATTACTACTCTCAATGAGAATCTTTTCATAGCAATTTCAATAGCATTTTCAGTTGAGCATACCAGTGTCTTGTGGTCAAATGTGGTCAGTGGTAAGATCTCTTTATAAAGAAGTTGTGCTTTTGTATGACTTCCTAAATGCCATGTCAAATTAACTCACTTTCTGTTTTGTTTTTGCATGTCTAAGTCTAATCTGAGTCTTATTCCCTACTTCTGGAAAATAGTTTTAAACAATTACTTATTATAAAATATTGAGGCGCTAAATGTAGGGAGTTCTATTTTTAAAGTGTTTGAAGAGCAAAAATAAAGAGAAAAATTAAACAGAGAAGATGCAATTAGTGTTACTACTTTATATCGTTTTATTTAACTTTTAAAGTGTGTTGGTGGTTTTCTAATTTGGGGTTTATTTTTATGATTCAACTTGTACTCAAAAATATTTCTGAAAGCAAAGCTTTGTGGCTTTTCAGGATCTGTAGTAGAAATGAAATATTAAAAGCCTGACCACATTGCTGGTCTACTGTTTGCCTTCCATCCATAGTGGCAATTACTAATCTCTTTTGCATCTTAATTGGACAGGGAGAAGAAATGTGCTAGGTAGAAAGAGACAGGTGACCACATGCTAGGACGTTTGTCATGATGCTATTCGATAAAACTTTGTAATAATATCAATGTGTTACTCTCTTGCCTATTGCTCCACAAAGCATTAAATTAACCAAAAATAAATTGGCTTCCACTTAATATTATAGTAGCTTAAAGTAAACTCAAATTTAATGCTGTTGGAGTTTTTCTACATTGGTTTTGTTTTACATATGTGTTAGCTTTCAAAGATGTGCAGGGGTCTAATGATAACTAAAAGTCGTTCATGCAACTTGTATATTTGTGACATCAGTGGAAGTTGTATTTTCCTTATCTGTATAAATGTCCAGATTTATGGATCCAAGGCTTTTATACCCATCAACATATCAGTGAGATCCATTTACTTTATAGCTGCATCAAGTATAGAGATTTGGGGAGATGACTGTTCTCTAACATAAAATTTCTGTGATGAACACAAGATTCCATTATACATACCAAATTGTTGGTAATTTTTCTAAAAGCAGCTTTCTAAGAAATACTATCCCATTATGTATTTTTCAAGCAACTTTTTACCTGGTATGGATAAAAGACTTTAGAATCTGTACCCATTTCAGTATATGACATGTTTTTAAAATTATAATCTGTGAGACTCGGTGGTCTGAATATTTATAAGTCTCACAAGACTGACCATGACAAGAAAGGACAAAATCCAGTTAAACACCAGACATATTGTCAGATTGTATTCAATGTTTTCATATAAAATTTCAAAATATGTGAGAAGTAAATAAAAATTTTTCAGTAATGCAACATAATTAAGCCTTCTCTATTTTTTTATACCAATTTTATCTCCTATCACTATATACTCTCAGACATGAAAGCATTAAATTGTAGCCTCTCTGATATTTGCATACTTTATTTTGAGATGTCAAGGACGAACAATTGTATTTTAAGACAAATATTAATAAGATAATGAAACAAATGAAAATATGTATATCCAGGTCCATTCAAAATGACTTGAAGTAAATATGTATTAGAGGTCAGAAATGCCTATAAACTGGATATACGTCATCACTTCTTTCAGTGATGTGTCTAAGTTTCTTTAAGTTTGTATCACTTCTTTAAGTGACATATCTCAGTTTTCCTAGATTTTGTATCCGAGATTCTTAAATGAGAGGTTTGGACTAAAACTAAAACTTTTTAAGAATATCACCTACTGCTTTGATGTAGTATGAAACATTATAGGCATGCACGCATGTGTTCAACAAATATAGAAAAAGAAAATGTACTGAAACTTGAAGTTATTCTAACATAGTATTATTTAGGGAAATATTTTATATATTTCTTTTTTAAATTATCTGAAACAATAAACAAGTTGAGGAAAATCAGAAAATATCTATTACATGATGAATATTTGCTAGTTAATTGTTTACATGCACCTTATTGCGTTAAAAACTAGTTTGAGCTATCTGTGAATATAAAAACATTTTCAAAAGAGGAAATGTGAGCAAAAGGAAAATGTAGGTAGAAAGGTAAGATGATGCCGGGGTAAATGTACGAAGCGAAGAGTTAACAAGAGCACATGAACTGTTCCATCTGTGTGGGTATCTGCCCATGTGTCAGACATTGGCTGAAAATATTACATGCATACCACCAGAGACAGAAACTCTGAAAGAATTAAGAGGAGATACAGGATTACTTTATAATTACTGGCATCTTATAAAATTGTTTTGAAAATATGTATTTATGAAGACAGTGATGAGATCCAATGAAGCTATTTTCAGCACAAGACGTTTTATGCAAGCAGAATGTACATTGGTAGAACAGGATTTAAAGTGACTCTTATGTTTGCAGGGATAAAATTTAAGGGCACTTACCAACTTTGCATATTAATCAGTGTATCAGTCAAATATACCTTACAGTTCATGGTAATCTTGAGAATATAGTAAAAAAAAAAAAAGAGTATTAGGTGATATTACCTCTTCTTCATTTAGAAACAACTATAATGAAACTATTTTTTTTAAAAGGAGACTACCAAGATATTCATCCATTGAATGTCACCTAATTGATCACCTTCAAAGGCTCTAGACTTAACCAAGGGATGTTATTCAAAGACCTCTTTGCAACTTCCTTTTTTGGAGCTGCCTTTGTATATAGTTGATAAGTTACATCTAAAAAAAAATTCATTGTGAGCTTGTATCACTTTTATTTTCAACAACAAAATATTGTCACCAACTTGAATGAATTCTTAATTATCATAACTGGCTTTGAATTACTCCTAACCACCACAGAAGAACAAAGATTTTCCACCAAGGGCATTGCTCTCAAGGCAATTCCAAAAACAGTTTAAAAAGCCATTTGATCAATCTCATCAGTGGGGTAAATGGAAACTTGTTTGAACTTATGTGTTGTGTAGGCTCCTGTGTGACTGATTTGGATATATGATCATATCCATTTTCATTTCTTCATCCTAAAGCATTTGATATAATTCAACCATATTATCTTAGTATGTTAATACCTGTGCACATACAACACATTGTTGTTTATCATTGTCATTAGAAATGTGCTAGATACTTCTTCAAAAATATACAGTGATGAATTACTATCAATTTCAGTGTTTTTGTAATTTTTTCTCTTTATTTTGCCAGATATGTTTTCTCTATATTAGTTTCCTTTAAAAATGTGCTTTACATTGAATATCTCAATTACTGAAAAGTCTAATACAGAAAACTCTTAAGTATGGAACCTAAACATTTCTAAAAATTTTGTTTTGCCTAATTTTTTTCCAGCAGCTAATTGCTATAAGTAACTGCATATCAGTCATTGCTGAGGATTGGATTTTGCATTAGTCTTTGAGGACAGTGCCTATGATCTATTCGGGATGTGACATTATTTTATTATTATTTTTTTTAATCACACTAAGGCAGACGGGAATAGAAGTAAAAGACTTTGGGCGGAGCTGGAGAAGTGGGGTTGCCTTCCATTCTGTCATCCATGCCATTCGACCGGAACTAGTGGACTTGGAGAGAGTGAAAGGGAGACCTAACCGGGAAAACCTGGAGGAGGCTTTCACTATTGCTGAAACAGAACTAGGAATCCCAAGACTACTGGATCCTGAAGGTAAGTGGAGTAATTGTTGGTTCTTGCATACACACTTCAAATCAGTAGGTTTCTATGTCTTAAAGGCAGAAATTACCGATAATTTCTGAGACCTGATCAGAGGTCAGAAAACTTTAGCAAAGCAGGAAGAAATAGTATCTTCCTACACCGATTTTTCTTTCGGAAAAATATTTGCTACTGGATATGGGAGCAAAATATAGTCCTGTTGCTCCAAACAGCATTTTGACATTGGCGGTGTCAGCCAGGTGAAGTGTAGCAACTCCACATAGTAAGTGTGGAATGAAAGCTTTAGAAGTGTACATTTTAGGGGAAGGAAGAATGTCCAGGATGAAAGAATTTCTCTGTTTGTATAACAAAGAATCTGGAAGAAGTAAGAGATTATTAATAATCTGAGATCATATTTTTAAAATGTCAGTCATTAGAAACTTAGAAATGTTGATAACCATCCAGTGTTCCAGTGTTGGTTGGGAAAACCACACAAATAGTTGATTACTATTTTTCATTAGAATTGTCTGGCACCTTTTTGGTAAGGCTGTGAATTTTAAGACATTATGGAAATGGATTAAGCTCTTTCAAGCCTGCAAAAGACAATTTTATTGCCTTTAATAAACTTTAGGAAACTGAATAAATTATTTGTTATATTGAAATAAAAGGATTAAAAGTGAATTTTCCAGGGGCGTCTGGGTGGCTCAGTTGGTTAAGCATCTAACACTTGATTTTGGCTCAGGTCTTGATCTCAGGGTCCTGGGATTGAGCCCTGCTTTGGGCTCTGCTCTCAGCAGGGAGTCTGTTTCTTTCCCTCTCCTCCTGCCCCTCTTCCTGCTCTCTCTCTCAAATAAATAAGTAAATTTTTTTTAAAAGTGATTTTTCCAAATGTCACAAAAAATTTCTTATTTGGTTGGTAGTTATGGATGTTTCTATTAACAAATGCAGAAGAGTAAATAGGGGGTGCCTCGGTGGCTCAGTTGCTTAAGCGTCCAACTCTTGATTTCTTTTCAGGTCATGATCTCAGGGTCATGAGATCAAGCCCTACGTCAGGCTCCATGCTGTGTGTGGAACCTGGTTAAGATTCTCTCTCCCTCTCCCTCTGCTCCTGCCCCCCCCAATTAAAAAAAAAAAAAGCAAAGTAAATACAATGAAAGCAAGTTCTTTTAAAGATGAAATTTCAGAATGAGCATGTCTAACTCTAAAACAGTGTCTAAGTGGAGACACTTGTGCCTCCAGGAGTTAAGTTACAGATACCTACAAGTCCCTGGTTGGCTGCCCTGAGATGAGAGCAGCATGGAGATCCCTTGCCACTTTAGGATCCTGCTGGGGGTCCCCACAGATTCACTATGATAGCCAAGGGCTTTCTACCTTGTTTCTGTGTGTACACACACACACACACACACACACGTCAATAGTGTTCAGCTCAAGGAGAAAGCCACACACACATCTCAGCCCTCAATTTCTTTTAGAGTAGGACAGCAGGAGGGTATAAATGGTTCTTTCATATCCACTATACTAGAGAAGCTTAGTATTCCCTTTGATGATAGAACTGAGGTTGCCCAGGGGCACCTGGGTAGCGCAGTCGTTAGGCGTCTGCCTTTGGCTCAGGGCGTGATCCTGGCGTTCCGGGATCGAGTCCCACATCGGGCTCCTCCGCTGGGAGCCTTGCTTCTTCCTCTCCCACTCCCCCTGCTTGTGTTCCCATTCTCGCTGGCTGTCTATCTCTGTCAAATATATAAATTAAAAAAAAAAATCTTAAAAAAAAAAAAGAATTGAGGTTGCCCAGATGCAAGACTAGCCCAGTTATAAGATGATTTTTTGTTTTCCTAATACAAACTCCCCCTCAAAAAGTTATTGATCTTAAATTTGTTTAATTATAAAAATTAAAAATATAAAATTAATTAATTTTAAAAAAGAAATTTTAAAAAGGTTATTTAGCTAGCCAGGATGTATAAACTTTTAGGAATACGGATGAAATAGATCAGTATCTATTACAACAATTAGTTTATGATTTAGTTACACACATATTTAAATGCTGTATTACTCTATTAAATCATGTGTTAAATGTTTTTTTTCCACTTTCACATATCATGAAAGTTTTACGCGTTCTTCATGTGCATCTTCCACATCAATGATGTTGTCGTTTCTACAATCACCTTTGAATCTCCCAGTGAATTCCAGAATACATGATCACTGTTTCCTTTGAAGTCTTTGAGCTGTAGCACTTTTTCAATCCTGCACTGATAGTCCATAGAAATCATATCTCAAATCACAAGGCACGTCATAAAATATTACGGCTGTTTATATTTTGGTTTCCATGGCTTTTGTGGGTTTTTTTTTTTATTAGATATTTGTAAATTCCAGATATAGGCACCTTTTCATTTCCTTTAAAAGGGATAGTTAAAAGGTGATTTAAAACATTCAGTCCTTTGTATGCTGCAGTCTTACCCCCTATAATTCTATAATGATTAAATTTGTATAAATACCTTTGCTTGATTTTTACTGGTTTTATTAGTAAACATCTATGCATTTAAAAATATATTTTCAGGCTCTGTGTTTCCCTCAGAGTACTAGACTGTTCAAAGTGTAGTAATTTAGAATCATGCACAAGGGAGAAGCTATCCAAGGAGTTGAACATAAGGCATCTCCCTCTTTTCTAAAATAAAATTGGGGGGGGAGCTTATCTCTTTGGCCAGATACAGTATACAAACTCTATGGGCACATCCACACCTGTAAGCATATTTTACTACCCGTTCACCCCAGTTCTAAAATTTACATAGTATTTTTCTTTTATTAACAATATAGAATGTCTGAATATCCATATAGTGTCTCAGATTTCTGGTGAATTAATGTTGAGATTATTTAAATGAAGCATGTATTACTGTCCTAAAGGTCCGTAGTTAAAATGTGTCATCTTTCTGTGTCATAACATTCCCATCATGTGTCATCCACACTAAATGGGTTTGCCCTCCCTCACCATCTTGAAATATTAATTCTGTTTTTCTTCTGGACTGAGGACAGCGTCTTTTGGTATATTAGCTAGATTTCAAAGTTTGTGTTATGAAAATATAAAAAAGGCTAATTAACCTATTCATATTTGCTTTTGGTTGCTCCAGATGTTGATGTGGATAAACCAGATGAGAAGTCTATTATGACCTATGTAGCCCAGTTCCTGAAACATTACCCTGACATTCACCATACAGGCCCTGATGGGCAAGAGAATGACGTAAGTATTTTTTTCTTCAAGCACTGATAGTGCACTCAGTGATAGTGAGTGACTCAGGTGTTTAAACATGGTACTTTCTAAAAATTAAATTTGATGCTTTATTTTATTTTTGTTTTATCTTATTTTGGAATGCATTTCAAAAAGGGAGCAACTGACTAAAGAGGTGGTATCACCAACTGGGGAGAAGATTACAGGGAAAGATTTTTCTGATGTGCATGTTGGATATGTGAGGGGAAAGCATTATTAATGATAAATGCTGGATATTTAACACTGATGAATTAAAAGTGAGTAAAGATAGACATGTTGGGAAATTCATTTAGTAATCTGAGGATTGAAGTAATTTTATATTCATCATGTCATTTGTGCCTTTAGAACTTGAATCCCCATACTCTGTTCAATCTGAGAAAATCTAATTTTTACTTTCAGATTTATTATATAAGTCACTACTCACAACAAACATATGGAAGTAAGGCAAACTTGTGAAAGTCCTAATTATTCACTGTGATTAGATTTTTTCAGCCTCTCAATAGTTTAAATAACATTTATATTTTTCATACTGCTCCAATGACATATGGTCATTGTCATAAAAAAGAAAAACTGAAAGAAAGGAAAAAGAAAATTATTTGTACTTGATCTCCTAGAGAGACCCATCCTAGAAAAAAATTAATATGTTGGTGTAAGTTTCCAACATTTTTCTATATGTATGTAGACACAGATAATATTATAACAAAAATAGAATTATAATATGCATACAATTTCATCATTTTTTTTCTGTTAACATTATAAAAAACTCTTCCCATGCCATTCTCTCCAGGACATCATATAGATGTACAATAATTTATCCAATCTTAATTATTGAAAATTTCTGAATTTTTGCCATTATAAAAATTGCTTCTATGAACAACTTTGTAATAAAACATTGTTTTATGATTCTTTCTTAAAAGTGGAATTTCTAGGCTGAAATGCATATAGATTTTTAATGCTGTTTGAAATTTTTTTTTCAAATTTTCCTATAGAAAGTTTGTCCCATTTTACACACTCTCCAGCACACCAGAATGCCTATGTTCCCAGACTCTAACAATGGATATTACCATTCTTCCAAATTTTTTAAGTATTATTATTTTTTTATTATAAAGAGGTGGATTTAATACCAAATTTAAAATTAATTATAAGGCAAAATGACATCAGGGAGAGAAATAAATGGAATTTTCAAGATGTGTTAAAAAACTGTCTGACTTCATTGCTCAGGTCTCAACTGAGTTTTCAAAGCAGTTTGAGATTATAATGAAGAGAAACAAGAAAAACAACAAAGACCTTAATATGTTTTCCAAATAGACTTAGAAACGGGTCTAAGAAAGGAAGAGGCCAAGGGCTTATAACCCAGATTTTCAAATAGGCAAAGGTATTGCACTAATAGAAATCTGTGACTTCAAAAAAACTTAAGCAAAACAATGTTAACTGGTGTTTCCTAGGTTGCTGGGATGAAGTTAATCTGGCATTTGGTAGAACTATGTTCGTTTTTTTAAAACTATCATTTCAGGAAACCTGTTTTGTTCCTTGACAGGATTCAGGTGCAAACATTGACCACCCGAGTAACTTATCCATAGTCAGCAAAGTAAATGTTTCTAAGAAGCACCACTAGAGGCAAAAGCAGACTTCTGTACAGATCCTAGCATAGATGGATGTGCGTGCTTTGGTGTCATTTGGGGCTTTCTAGGTTTTGAGAGTATAATTGGATATGCATGTTGCCGTGTGAATAAGAAACTCTATTAGAAAGTGTATTAGGCTTACCCCATACGGCCTCCAGAAAATCAGCCTTCCATCTGATTTTCATATCAAAAGTCCTTATGTTACCCAATTGGATTTATTTCTGATCAAGTTTCTGAGTTTGTACTGTTTTAATTTCTCTGACATTAATCATCTCCCCAGATGAGTAAACTCTGTGACTGGCAGCGTCTGAGAGACAAAAGAAGGTGCTTTTGTTAATGCTCATGAGCAAGAATCGAGTGCCAAAACTCCTCGAGATTTGAAAAACACACATTCCTGATATAAGCTTGTTAATACGCTTTACTAAAGAGGCTTTATTATTAAGAGATTAATTTCATTATCTAGAAAATAAATTCTGATTGTTCTTTTAAAAAGCTCCCTCTATCCCTTCCTGAAAAGAGACTACATATGATTTCTTCAGGGTTATTTCAAAAATTAATTTTGAGGAAAATATATTATAAGCTTTGCTCTTTTTAGTATGGCATTTGTAATGGAGGGCATATGCATCTAAAAATGTATATTTTCAATAAGAAAAAGGGACTTTTATGTATTTTATATATTTTTCATTTGCTTAACGCAGCTAAATGGCCACCTAATTTCATCTGGTGAAACTCTTAAGATTTTATAGACTATATACGTTAGGGCTATTGATGCCATCACTTCGAAACACTTAGTATTTGTCTAATCAAGTCTTAGCAAATAGTTCTTTTAATTCACTTTTAAAAAGCTTGGCAACAACGTGTCTCCCAGGCTTCTATTTTTTGGTGAATTTGATTGCTGTATTCTGTTTATGAGTTTATTTAAATTAGGTACTTTATAGATATGATTTTTAAATCTAATTTTCTTATTGGAAATAGACATTGCCAATGCCTTTCTTACTCCAACCAATAAAACTGATAAACTTTTTCCCTAAAGGTGTTCTCGAATAATTAGCACTCAATCAGAAATAAATAAAATATGCCAATTAGTTCATCTCTGTGAGCTATTAAACTTTCAGTTATTTATTCACTCATTCCTTCTCTCATTGCAACAACTACTGACTGTTTTCAGAAGCACAGCACCATCTTAATTGGCATAGGGGTGCAGAGATCCATCTTATCAATACATTTAAGAGAAAAGAAATGAATTAATATACTTCTTCTCTACGTAGTTCACCATTTAAAATGGTTAATATTTCAAGCTATAAATATTTGTAAAATGTAAATATTGCCAAAAATTAAAACAAAACATCAAATGCTAGAATACTGCATTGCCTTACTGGGTTTGAACATTTGATGCTTTCAAAAGTTATGAAAATCTCTTAAAGTAACCATACCCTTAAAATTATCATCTATTTATTTATGGACAGATGCCTCTCCATTGTTTTTTTTTTCTTGTTTCCTATATAATTTTTGTCCCTGATTTATATTATTTTTCTATATATTATCTTTTCGTATTGTTAGGAAATACTTCCAGTTTTTCCATCTTTTGCAAATTCTATCCAAAATATTAAGGTAAGATTTAAATAATCTTGAATCAGTGACCTCTTTCAAACATCCTACATTGCATAGCTTATTAGCCATTCCTTTGCATGTATTTGTCTTTATATACACATTTCTTTTAATGCATTAATTCTGTCATTTCCTTTTCCTCTCTAATAGAGTAAATAACATATGTAAGTGTTATTGAATGTTAGTTATAGTCTAAGCCACTCCCATGGACTAATCTTTAATTATAAGATAGCATCAATTAATTTCTTTTTAATAACGCTTAATAGCACTAATAAAAGGAAAAATTTACAATAACTGTGTTTGGTTTCTTTACATGTGATATGAAAAATAAAAAATAAAGCTAAAGATTTATTTTTATATGTTAAAATATTAAGTCAGAAAAATTTATTTCAAAAAAGGCAAGTATTCATTTAGCTTGTATCCTGAGTTTTATCACATCTCTTCTGCTAAGTATTTGGTCATATAGCTTATTTAGTAAAGTTCATGACATGTGGTAAGTGCTCAGATACACGTGTGGAATTAATGACTGTAAGCTCTTTCCCAATTTCAAATTATCCTGTGCTTTTTCCATCTTTCTTTATGTTCCATCAAGGCCTGAGGTTAAGGAACTATCAACAAAGTAGACTTTATGTCAATACTGGAATAAGAATTAAAAGTAACTAATTTTGTATCAAATGTTAAATTAATTTTTATTTCATGCTCCATGAATCATGAGCTGATGTACACATAAACATACTACAGAACATATAAAAATGCCTGTGTTTACATTTGAATGAAAAAGAGAAAAAGTCGTGAGAATACTGGCAATTTAACTGCCTGGAGTTTAGGTAGTCTTCTATAGGCAAATAGACCCCCAAGCCTTTGAATGCATATAAAAGTTAACAGTTGAAGAAAAGCCACTAGACTAAATGGGCTCTGGAAATCTAAATATTGTTCCTACAATATCTCCTCTTACAAGGAGAATCTTGAGTATGAATAGCTACATGCTTCTTCCCTTATTGCCATTTGCTTGACACCTGCCCCACCAGTAGAAAAGTCATTTACTAGATGAACTCTAATGAAGTTATTTTATGAACATAATCCTTTGTCTCAGGTGATTTTGTGAAATGATTTCAATTGGTGAGAAACAGGTCCTTGGAGGTTCACAGTGAGGTCCCGTGCTCACTTTGATGATTTTCCCCCGCACTCAGTGTCACATTGGCCTCTGGTACCTTGGAGGTAAACTAAGAGCATTTAGTTCCTCTGAGCTCCTAAGAATATGCCATTTGTGCTTTTATGGGCATGATGGTCAACCAATCAATAAACCATGTGCCTTGGTCATGTTTATCTGTTCATTCAGAGGAGCCATCTTAAGAAAAGCTAAAGCTTTGGAGTTTGGGGCTCCTGTTCCATTTCCTTCTTTACTTACCTATATTACCAAACATTTATTCTACCATTATATATTGAGTGAGATTGGGTACCAGACACTGTGTTAGGCTAGAGAAAAATAAGATACATAAGGGGTTTGTACTATGGGCAGAAGGGAAGAGACGATTAAGTGAACAATACAAAATAGTGCTTTTTCAGTGAATATTTGAGCTCAGGTTGTTATAGGATCAGAGAAGTGTTCTCAAAATGTGGTCCCTAGACCAGCAGCACTAGATTTACCTGGAAGTTTCTTAGAAATACAGATTCTTGGCCTCCACCCTAGACATCCTGAGCCGAGGAAGACCGAAGGTGGTGCCCAGCAATCAGTTTTCAGAAGCCCTCCAGGTGATTCTAGTGCACATCACCATGTGAGAACCACTGGCACAGAAGAGAGACCCCCAGTGAGACTTCAGGGTCAGAAAAAGCTTTCTAGAGAGGTTGTGTCTGAGCTGAGCTCTGAAGAAGGCATTATACAGGGAAAGATGTATTCAGGCAGGACAGGATTCCTTTTGCAAGATTGGAAAGAAAGAGAGGGCATGGATCATGACAACACTGTGGGCCAGCCTCTGTGCTAGGTGTGCTGCACAGGTTATCGTGAATTCTCCCCCAAACCGGGGAAGCAGTGTGTGATGTCTACTCAAGTGATGGCACAGCAGTAGAAAAAAAGATGTGTTCAAAGTCACAGAGCTGATACTTGTCAGAACCAGAATTTGGAACCAGTTTTGCCCGCCTCCATAGCCAGCACGCTGTCTCCTCTGCCATTTAACTGTCATCAATCACTTCATCTGTGTCACAGGGCTGTGATCAAGTGAGAAGCTGTAGTTGGAAGCTCTTTGTAAGTGCCAAGAACCATGTTAAATGTGTTTTTGATTACTTTGACATTCTTAACAGATAAGAAATCTTGTGAAAAATTAGGATATTTTCACTAAATCAATGCTAGAATGACTTGTTATTATTTGTGGAAACAATGATATAAATCTCTGGGTTTTGGTTTTTTTTTTCATGTTTGAGATGTGAGTAGTAGCCTGGATACATTCTTTCAGGAAATATTTTAGTAACTATTTTATAGGTGCTGTGTGTTACCAGGGTCTGGTAATATCATATCAAACAAAATAAATATTTTCTGTCATAGTGGAGCTTATGTTATAATACTGAATAGCATTTTTAAATACACTAGTCCACAGTGTTACTGTGATTGTAACTCCTTGGATTCAGTCCTCTGGGATACAAATGACCTTGGGTTAAGAAGCACCCCCAGGCCTATGTTTTCAGTTCTATTCCAGCCATTGTTCTTTCTGAATATTTTTGTATTTAGGACATTTCCTCTTGAGCACATTTTCTTGATTAAATTACTGTTTCTTGAGAAAAAAAATGGAGGCTGATCATTTCAGTATTTAGCAAGATAATTAAGCTATTTTTCTAGAATTAACTTTTGCCTCTTACTCTCCAAAAGAGGTGAGGGAGAGGAGAGAAAGAAGTTTTTCAGAAACCATTGGAACTTATTAAATATTCAGTGTAGTCTAGAACCAGCCAGGTATTAATCAGCAATTAAATCAATGCATAGTTACTGATAAAACTGTAATGTCTGCTGGTTTCTAGAGAGAAGACAGGCTAATTTTGAAGGAAACAAAAGTTTGGATAGAACAATTTGAAAGAGATTTGACAAGGGCACAGATGACAGAATCAAATTTGCAAGATAAATATCAGGTAATGTATGAAAAAAGATTTCAATTTCTTAAAATCCTTTTTATGAATAATATTAATATATGTCATTTAATCTATGTTCAATCTTTCAAATGATATTAATGAGAAATATCTTTAAAGAAATAATATATATCATCTTAAGTTTGCATGTAATTTAATAATTGTATTTCTGTGTAAATAGGTAGTTTTAAAAAATTTAAGACATTTATATATTGCAATATGATTGCCATTGTAGGGATAATTAACACCTCTGTCACATTGCAGAAGTATTTCTTTTTTGTGGTTGAGATAATTAAATTCAAGTCTTTTAGCAAGTTTCATGAATATAATACAGTATTGTTATGTATATTCACTCTAGGACTTATTTACTACTCATTACAAGTTTGTACACTTAATAACATCTTTCCTATCTCCCCAGCCTCACCTTCCATCCCTTGCTAACCATCATTTTCTTTGTTTTTATGGATTTGGACTTTTTTACATATAAGTGATGTCACAGTATTGTCTTTTTCTGTCTGCCTTATCTCACTTAGCATAATGTCCTCAAGGTCCGTGTTGTCACAAATAGCAGGATGTCCTTCTTTCTCATGATATTTGTAGATCTAGCTATCTATCTGTCTGTCTGTCACATCTCCTATCATTCATCCATTAATGGGCACTTAGATTGTTTCCGTATCTTGGCTGTCGTGAATAATGCTGCAGTAAACAAGGGAGTGCAGGTATCTCCTCAGTATCTTGTTTTCATTTCCTTTGGGTATATACTGAGAGGTGGAATTGGTAGTTTTAAATTGTGTGTGTCCATCCTGTATATAGAGCCCTGAGCCTTCATGACTTTTCTGGAACTCAGAGTCTTATAGATGACCCCAAACACAAACGTCTAGTCATTGTTTTTCTACAGCTCATGATCTTGTAGATGTCACATAACAAAAAATTCCACCAAAAGATGACTTCAGGGGGCGCCTGGGTGGCACAGCGGTTAAGCGTCTGCCTTCGGCTCAGGGCGTGATCCCGGCCTTATGGGATCGAGCCCCCACATCAGGCTCCACTATGAGCCTGCTTCTTCCTCTCCCACTCCCCCTGTTTGTGTTCCCTCTCTCACTGGCTGTCTCTATCTCTGTAAAATAAATAAAATAAAATCTTTAAAAAAAATATTTTAAAAAAAAGATGACTTCAGTGCCAAACTGAAAACTACTATAGAATAAGCCGCAGTTAATAAAGGCTTGCAACGTGACCCTTTGAAGTGGGCTCATTAATGGGATCAGTTCCTATTGCGAACTGCCTGGTTTGACACTGCCCCTCTCAAATTGAGGCCAGGGTTGTTGCTGCTGTAGTTCCCCCAGTTTCCTTACACTGCCATTACTTGGATTTTGGCTTTCAATTTTCACTTCTCAGACACAAAATCTTAGGTTTTCCCATTAAATTGTGATTCATTGTATGCAGCATTGCTGTTTTCCTCCTATTTAAAATAGCATTGCATTTTAGTGGCCAAACTATAACATATTCTAGTCTACATTATATTTCAGTCGGTTTTACTACATACGAGGGGGCAATGATATGAGACTCAACATGGCAGATGATAAAGGATTTAGCTGTTGGCTTTAGTGTGCAGATTTTATGTAACAATATCTATAAAGTGTGCCTGAATTTAGATGGATGATGCCATCAATATTATATTTGTTGAACATGGCAAAGCAATGTGTATATGCTTATATGTTATTTGCTTTGAAACTCAATATAATCTTTTTTTCCCAAAAAAGTAATTTTCTGGATGAGCTTCATTAAAAAATGATTAAACCAGTTAACTGAGAATAGAAATCCAAGAACAGTGTGAATATACTTATTAGACCATTGGTGAGTTTTAGTTTGGTTATAGATTATAAAAAAATCAAGTCCAAATTATGAAGTTACCTGTTGTACAGATATTATTATATAAATGGAAAACAAAGAGTTAAAAAAGTATGAAACAGAAACACTCCTTTTAGGCCAAAGATGATCAGCTGTCTCTTTAAAAAAGATTTAGAGACCATCTGAAATCTGAACATAGGGAACATTTTCCTCATTTGTGTGTTTCTTACATAATCAGCATTTTCTGTTTCTACTTATCAGTCAATAGTTCATTTTCCTGTTTTTTTCATGCATAGAATTCTGTGGAACAAAATTAAAGATCAATTTTATGTTTTGGTATTTTTAAATTACGTTAAGTTAGAGGCAATGGAAGATAAAAGTTGTTGTAAAATATTTACTCACCGTCTCCCTCCAGCGTTCTTCATGTGAACTTACATGTTTGTTTACTCTGACAAATTCTTTCAAATGTGTTACCTGCTAGATTCTGTAGGGACATTCCCATTTTCTTTAACATAATTGCACATTTTAGAGGTATTTTCAATTCATATTTGGACTTGGAGTCTTATTTTAGGATGTGTTAATTTAATATAAAATGTAGAACTTTAATTAAAATCACTACTTCTTAAGGTTAGTATTAGACTACATATTACAAATTTATATTAAACACATGATAAAAGAAATGATACAGTCATTAATATTTTAATCCCATAAAGATAAAGCAAAATATTATTATATAATTGAGGTCCCTTAAGTAAACCTCTTTACTCTGGCTTACCTAAACACAAATTCAGATATCTTTAAATCAGTGTTGTTTGGATATATATAATTTTTAGCCTAAATTATTTGGTACTTTGAAGTAAAGCAACTATTTTGATTATTAGCATAGGCTTATATCCCTATTTACTATTTTTTCTTGATACGCATGAACTGGCATATAGATTATTTAACTAGAAATGAGAAATCTTAGGTTTTAGTCCTGCCTCTACTACGTGTTCTTGCCAAGTTATTTCTGGGCTTCCTATGGTAACAGGCTGTTGTAGGGTTATGGAGAAAGCCAGAGGAATAGTGTGTAGAGAGGAGTTAGCATGGGACCAAGCTCATCATCAGGGAACAGTAGATGCTATCACTATCATGACTGTCATCATTATTAACGACAACATATATTGAGTTTATCCCCAGTATAAAGGGTTGTTATTTAGGAAATGCGGTTTCCTTTGCGTTTGGTGTTTTTGACTCATTTCCATGTTGTTGCTCTTTTTTCCCTTTAGTCATTTAAGCACTTCAGAGTTCAATATGAAATAAAAAGGAAACAGATTGAACATTTAATACAACCAGTACACAGAGACGGTAAACTGTCACTTGACCAAGCATTGGTAAAACAATCCTGGGACAGAGTGTCCTCCAGGGTAAGTTCTCTTGTGATTAGTTTCATTAAAGCTGGCATAATTTAGTGAAGCACATTTTCCATCATGTTTTTCTGGGCAGTGATATTTCATCTGGTCCCCCATCCTCTGTCTGAGGAAGGAAAGGCTTACCGATGGGAGTTTTCCTTTAAGTTAGTGGAAGTACTTGGCTTAACAACTCTTCTGCTTTGCCTGCCCTACACATAGTTTCCCTGTTAAGTAGATGATGGATTGAAATCCTGAAAGACTCCATTCTGGGTCATTTAGAAGAGATGACTCCCCCAAGAATGGAGCCTCAGCAGTTTCTCTAAAGTCTATAACCAGGTTTCATCAACAGTTGGTCATCCTCCTCTATGCACATTCATTTTTACAGTCTTTAATTTAAGCAAATCTTCTTATCCAATCCTTCGTGAACCTGAAGGAAAACTGCTCAATAATTTTCATGTTAATATTCTGCAAACTTAAAGGCCAAGATTTCAAAACCTCTGAAACTTCTATCACTAATGGGAATATTTGCCTTGAACTTACCCTATTTTCTTCAGTTTTTATAATCTAATCTTTTTCCCACAAACTCTACCAGAGAATAAGTTAGTTCCAAGCTCCTCAACTTATCCCACCTGATGTTCCAATAAGTCAGGAGACACTGCTTAAGAATTGGATAAAGTGGTAGAAATGAAGAAATAGTTAGAAATTGTACTCTCATAGAAAGAATCCTGAATATTCTACTTCCTCCAGCGATGACTGGATGACCCTGATTTTTCTGGACCTGTTCTCATGTGGGAGGTTTTTAAGGATACACATCAGCTAGTGTATAACAGCTGCTTCCTTGAACATCTCCACAAACTCAGTCCCTTCCCTTTCAGCAAAAGCCAAATTGAAAATCCGCAGAGGCTTTATCCTCTTCTTATAAGAAGAAAATTGTTTAAGCTCTCAATAATGTCCTTCCATGTCTAAGATGTATTTTAAGTTTCCTCAAAATTTGCTTGTAACTATAATTTCCTCCTCATTCTCAAATATCAAATTCAGAACACAGATATTTTCTTCTTTGATATTTATTAAGTTAACCTGAAATTATTAACTTAAACCCTTATGTAGGCTTTAGAAATCATTTTGGGGAGTTTTAGGAATTGTCTTCTGTATTAAAGATAATTATGTTTTTCTACTTTTGTACTTCAGCTCTTTGATTGGCATATACAGCTTGATAAATCTCTCCCTGCACCTCTGGGCACCATAGGCGCCTGGTTATACAGAGCAGAGGTGGCACTGAGAGAGGAAATTACCATTCAGCAGGTCCATGAGGAAACAGCCAACACAATACAACGGAAACGCGAGCAACACAAGGTAAAAGTTCTGGTGGGGAAATCTTCTGGCACGACAGTCCTAGTGTGGTCTGGGGACGTGGCTGTTTAGATGTTCCACAGATGCGGGTCTCTCAGGCATCACTCCTACCCGTTCAGAGATGTCGCACTTCTCTCACCCATGCCTGTGACTGACAGTTCCAGGAGATTTATTTTCTGAGGTATTTTCCAGTAGTTCTGTGGTATTTTTTCATCTGTGGTTATCTTTGTTATTGCTGTCGCTCTATGTTATTTTTCAAAAGGTAAGCCCACAGACCATACACATTTGTATAATAATGTGGTTGGCCATTGGTTTCAGACCTCATTCTCGTCTCCATTCTCAAAGGAAGGGCAAGCCAAGTTGCCAAGTTCTTATGTCCTAAGCTATGACAGGGCAGGTGTTGAGGGAGGGTGCTTATTTTAGGAAGTGGTGGGATTAGGCCTTGATGACTTTGAGTTATTTGTGACTTGTTCAGCTTACTGCAAATCAGTTATGCTTAATATAAATTCTAACATCCTTCCTCTTTGTGTTTTGTGATAGTACAGACTATAGAAATGCTGTTTTTCATCAGCACCACATTAAACTCAATCCTGCATTTTGTGCAGTTGAATTTGTGTACCACATTTACTGTATCATGGTAGGGGTTACTATATGTGTGGAAAACAGACAAGTGGAGATGACCACATATAGGCAATTTATAGCTTATATGAATTTTCTGCCAAAATATTAGCATTTTTAACACTGCTTCAAGGAAATAGACTGTTATATATTCTAGAACAGATTGTAAAGCAAATTCATGACAGGTTTTGTCTCATGCCCCTCTGGGTCCTTATTTTTGGAACTAGAAATATAGAGGTACGGAGGTGTCATGTGATTTCAGCTCCAGGCCCTCTCAACTCAATTCATTCAATCCAGGCTCAACCACCAAACAAGAGGGACACAAGATTTTGTGTCCCTGCACAATTGGGGTCCTTCCTGCATTTATTCTTGGCCCTTCTTCAGTTATAATCAGTACCTCTGGGCACTGAAGTTTTGCCGATTATCTCTTAGCCTCTCCCCTTCCCACCACCACCAACACACAGAAAACTCTTTAGAATCTGCTTATTAGGTAAGAGCATGACTTGGGGCCCATTCCATGGGTGGAGATACACACACATAAAGTCCAGGCCTGATGGTCTATAAATCTATGAAGATGGAAGATAGGAGATAAAATCACAAAAGTTTTTCTGGGACTGAACCAGGGTTAAGGCTTCCTAGAAGCAGAAAAGCCTTGGCTATGTCCATGTTGTGATACCCAGGATATTAAAAATAGGGTGAAACGCTGAAACAGTGTTACACAAATGATACCACTTTTACGAATTGGCAATTCATCATACCATGTAATGCATCATGTAGTAATCTAAATGATGTCTAACTGATACGAATATTTCATACAAAAGAAGTCACCTTACAGTTTAAAATCAAATGTAGAGTGTGTATTGATTGTGGGTTAAATGTGTTAATTCAGCAAATATACACCGAGGGCCTACTGTGTGCTGGCTTTACACACAAGGGGTGAAGGTGCCATGCTCCACCTTAGAGAAAATGCCCTACAATATTAGTTGTGCTATTTACTAGGTGATGAGATTTAGCGGAAATCTTAATTCGTTGCACACTCTAGGCTGGAGCAACCCCTGGTAAGGAATCAGTTTTAAGTTGAATGCGCACATGCTGTCAGTGTATCTCTCAGTGATTATGACTCCAGGCTCCTCGTGACCCTTCTGGCTCCCTTGAGAGAGTAATCCTGTGCTAACCACCAAGTGTACAGCAAGAACCGTCCCTTTGCTGAAGTGTAGTAAACAACCATAAAAACCAGAAATGAAATGGGGTAGAGAAAAGGGGAGTGGGAGGAGTCAGAGGAGATGCTTATCTGAGACTAAAAATCAGAAAGGACTAAAGAGAAACCTGGGAAACGCAGTGAATAGACAACAGGAAGCAAGCAGAGGCAGGTAAGGGCGAAGATTAGGTTCAAGGCAGATCTCCAGAATGATCTTTTTTACTGAGGGAGGAACTCGTACTATGTCTGGGCGCAGGCACTTAAAGTGGTAGAGTCATTCAACAATGTCATTGTCAGTTATAACATCAATTCTCACTCATTTAAAATATATTTATTAGATGCCTATAATAAGATCAGCTTTGATGATGTGAGAAATTTGAATCATTGTTGAGATAACTAAAATTCTAGATCCCTTCAATAGCAGAAAAATCAGCCCATCAATTTGGTATCACTGATTTGTGCTGGTATATTGGGCTCACTTGGAAATGCAATATATACATTGAAAAGAGCACAATATAGGACTCATCAGTACATATGCAAGAACGTTTTAGAATATTATCTTCCTATCCCAGCCTGTAAGTAAGGATGGCTTTTGCCATGAATACTTAGATATGCTTTCAAGATCTAGAATTTTTGGTTTTCTGCATTGTTCACATCTTCTTTAAAAAAATATATATGTATACCACAGACATTTGTTCATTACTTAATACATAATCTGTGTGAAAACTGGATTCAGATAATTTTTAAAATATATTTTTTTGCAAAGAGGTCGTTTTATAAATTGTTCCACCAAAGTTTTTTTTTATTTTTTTTAATTAACTTGCATCTATGTAGGGTCATATTATTCTGAAAAGCAAGATACACCTTTACTAGCTTTTCTATTTTCCAGATACCCTTATGCTTAGTTATCTAGGAAGGTAATAAATATAGTCATAGCTAACTATAATTAAGTATTTAGCCATATTTCTGTTTGAAGTACTTAATTTTGCTAAGCACTTGACATGTAGGATGTGAGACAGGTATTATTATCCTTATTTTGCAGATGAATAAACTTTAGGCAGAGAGAAATTAAGTGCCTTGCCCAAGGTCACGTAGCTGATAATCCAGATTGTTTTATTTATTTTTTAAAAGATTTTATTTATTTATTTGTCAGAGAGAGAGAGCACAAGCAGGGGGAACAGCAGGCAGAGGGAGAAGCAAGTTCCCTGCTGAGCAGGGAGCCCAATGTGGGACTCAATCCCAGGACCCTGAGAAAATGACCTGAGCCAAGGGCAGATGCTTAACCGACTGAGCCTCCCAGGTGTCCCAAATCCAGACGGTTTTAAATACTAAACTTAAACCATGCCCACAAAGATATTGCATGTAATACATGTGGAGTAATTAAACTTACGAATTTTTACTGTAGTATTGCTTTGACCAAGTAAGGCTTTCAGTCTTAAGAAATCATGAAAATAGCCATCAAACTCTACCACCTACTAACCATCTTTCTTGTAGTCATCAAACCCTACCTAGATCACTTCCCCTCCTGTTTTGAAATTTTTATTTCCTGTATGACAATGTATGCCATAATTCTTAATAACTTCAGTAGCCCATAGATGATCCTGCCAATAACTGGGCCTCTTAGTTTCTTGATCTCCTGTCTTCCAGTGATCCCATCCTATACCTTTCTAACCCCTCAAGGCATAGGCATAGTCTAGAATTTGTTATCACCAGTAACTGAAACCCCTCCACGATCTCTTTTTCTGTCTCACTGTCCAAACAATTTTAACCCCGACTCCAAATTGCATGGCCTCTGTGCCCTGTAATCCATGATTTTACTGCCTTTCATGCTCTTCATGTCATCCTTTCCCTTGGTCTTCTGCTTAAATTCAATGCTGAATCAGTAAAGGTCACCACTTGTACACACACTAATTGTCTTGACCAGGCCTCCTTTGTCTTGTGGGCCTGGTTAAAACACAACCTTGGTTATAGCTCACTCTCTGCCTAGTCCCCTCCTACACATATGCAGCTGAGTGTGGCTGCAGAGAAACACACCCCCAGGCAAGATGACTAACCCAGCTGGGTCGCTAATGCTGCCTGGCACTCCAAAGGCATTTCCCGACTCCATCGCCTCTTTATTTTGGGGACAACTATTCCATACCTTGCCCCTTCAAATCTTCCACACCTCCTCCCATATCCTTACTCTCAGCTGATGACACTGCTTCCTATTTCTCTGAGAAAATAGAAGCAGTCAAAAAAGAATTTCCGCAAGCTCCCACGACCACATCAACCCACCTACATGCATCTGTGCCCGAATACTCAGTCTTCACTTCTGTTACTAGGGATGAACCATCTGTGCTCTGAGCTGAGACCAGCCCCTCCACATGTGTATGAGATCCCATCCTCCCTGCTCTTCTCCAGTAAACAATTCCTGTAGTTCTTGCCTTTTTATTTTTTTCCCTCTCTCTGCTGGATTTTTTCCACCCACATAAAGTATATGCTGTTAATCCTCTCATCTTAAAGACTCTTTTAAAAAGGAATAAATAAAATTTAAATAATAAAACCTGTCTTTCTTAAAGCCCCCCCCCCCCAGCTATTGTCCCTTTTCCCTCCTTCCTTTTTCAATGAAGCTCTTTGAAAGAGTTACCTGTGCTCATTTTGGTTTCAGAATTCTCTTCTCCAGTTCTTTTGAGAATCCATTCCAGTTGAGCTTTCTCTTGCCATGCTATTCATGTGAGGTTCCTGAGAGTCCTCCTTCTTCTTCGCTCAGTGGTCAGTTCTCAGTCCTCATCCTACCTCGCCTATCAAAAGCATTTCACACAGTTATTTCCTCCTCCTTGAACCACTTTCTTCATTTGGTTTCCTTATTTTCTTTCTACTCCTTTGGCTTCTTTCCCGGTCTTTCTGCAAATATTCATCGTGTGCTCTCTATGTGCAACTGATGTTCTAAGCATTTGTGATGCACCCATAAGAAAAACAGACAAAAATTCTTACACTCATGCAATTTGCCTTCTGATAGGAGAAGGTGGATAAGAAATAATAAATGTAACTAAGTAATAAATAAAATAAATTATATATTAGGTTAGAAAGTCAAAGGACAGAGAGTATTAGGGGTGTTGCAATTTTAACTAAGGTTGTCAGTGAAACCTCACTGAAAAGATGGTATCAAACAGGCAAGCACATTCCCATCTCAAACCCCTTTGCCCTTGACACTGTTCTGGAATGTTCTCTGTCCTTGGCCTGAAGCATTCTCCCATTGATTAGTTTCAGTACGTTCCTCCTCATTTCCTTTGGGCCTTTACTGAAAAGTCACCTCTTAGTCAACATTTTCTCAGCCACCCCTTTGAAATTGCAACTCCCTTTCCCTCTTCCCTGTTTGATTTTTCTCTTTGGCATTTTTTTGAATCTCAGATGCTATTTTAATTATGTATCTCATTTACTTCTTGATTTCCTGTACTGTAGTATCAACTCCATAAGGGCAAGAGTTATTGTTTGTTTTTTTTTCCTGTTGTATTCCCAGCCCCTAAAAATGATTAGAAATATTCAGGCTTTCAGAATTTAAATTGGGTCAGTAATGCAGATTCATGCTTACTGGGAAATTGTCCATTTGACTAAATTTTCAAAATTATTGGCATAAAATTGTTCAAGATTAAAAATATTCTTTGATAATCTTTTCCATGCCTATTGTTAAGCTCCTATTTTTTCCCCAGTATTGCTTCTTTGCACTTCCTTACTTTCCTTAATTGTACTTTTGGCACTGTTGATTTTCCCTGTCATATTATAGTGTTTTTTCCCATCTACTTTCTTACCAGAGGAATGATGGTATCACCCTGTCTGTTATGTGAGAATAGAGACTGGGTTAGATAATCCACGTAGGGTGGCTTGAACCAGGATGGTAGTTGGTGGAGAGATAGTGAGAAATGGTCAGATTCTGAATATTTTTAAGGCAGAGCAATTTTTGGCATTAGGTATTGATTGGGGTAAAAAGGAAAGTCATACATGACACTGTGTTTCTTCAACTGAGCATTTGGAAGGGGGGTTTCCATCAGTTGAGATGGAGAGACAGTGAGGCAGGTTTGGGGAAAGATCAGGAGTTCAGTTTGGGGCATGATAAGTATGAGACTTTTTCACATCAAAGCAGACTTGAGGAGTTAGGCTGTAAGAGATAAGAGACAGGAGCTCAGGACACAAGTATAGGCTAGAGATAAATATTTAGAATCATTGGTATATAGAAAGATGTTGGACACTCTGAGACTAAAGAAATTAAGGAAGTATAGACACAGAAAAAAACCTGTCAAGAACTGAGCCCTAAGGGAATCTAATATCAAGAGATCAAAGAATAGAAGATGAACCAGCAGTAAAGGATGAGAAAGAGCAACTAGTGAGGTGGGAGGGAATCCAGCTTCTGTGTTGTTTTAGAAGCTAAGGGAAGCAGTGCATCAAGGATAGGGCATTTTCAGTAGCATGGCCACAGCAGTGCTTTTAAAGTGCAGGTCAGTTCATTTCACCCCTCTCAAAACTTCCCACTGGCTCCCACGTATTCAAAATAAGCATTCCCAAATTCTGACATAGGCCGGTGAGGTCCACAGATCCGCAGCCCTTCCCCCTTTCTTCCCCTCCTCTTTCCACTACCTGCTACCTCTGTTGTTCCTTTGCTCCATCTCAGTCACTGAGGGAGAGGCATTGATTGCTCCCACAGCCACGTGGTTTTGTCAGTTTCTCCTATCAGTTCTATCAGTTCTTACTCTATGTATTTTGAGGCTTACTAGACATGTTCAAGTTCAGAATTAAGATAGCCACTAGTAAATTGAAAGTTTCATCCTTAAGCGATTAATTACATACAATGATTTTTATCCTCAAATCTATTTTGTCTGATATTGTTACACGCCTACCAGTTAGCTTTTGTTAGTATTTAGGCTTCTGGCTCATTAGATTCTGAATTTCATTGTTGCCACCTTCTCCAAGTTCCATTACTCAAACTCCAACAGCAATGATATAGATATTTGCCTCAAACAATCAGCTTTATCCATTTGTTTTTGCTTACAGGTCTATGATCCAGTTTTGGGGTCATATTTTAATGGGAGTTGGAGACCTAAAAGATTTCCCTTACTTTGTGTGAGCCCACCAGTGAATTAAAGTCACATGCTGTGCTCAGCATCTAGCTGGTTTTTAGTGTGATAGCTTTTCAGAGATCCCAGTGACATCACACCAGCTATAGTTCCTTTATCATATTTTTGAAAATGTTTTTGTTTGTTTTGATATCTTGTCAAGATTCTTTCAGTTAACTAGATGTACTGACTATAATAAGGAAAGCTTTTTAGAAAACAACTGGACATACAAGTATTCCAATATAGTCACAGACCTCTACTCATATATTAACATATAGTCATATATAATAAATCAGAGCTGTGTGTGGTGATAGCTCTAAATTTGCCCTGCACTCACTTCAGGGAGTCATAAGCCACAGAAATGTGTCTAGATGAAATAAAATACTCATAATCATTGGCTGCTTTTTGGTCTTCTGTCTCCTGTGATCAGCTCCTGCACATAGTGGCCTCTCTCTGGGCATGAGTGACTTGTGAATATCTGTGTAGTTACCTGTGCAGATCAATAGATAATGGCAAAATATACCAGGATAGAAATAGTTTGGCCCTAGATTTTTCTACAGTGTAAAAATTAATTCCCCTCAAGTTAAAAGGCACAAACACATATGTCTTTATGTGGACAAGCACATATGACCTTAACATTTTTAAAATTATTATGTGCAGTTAGCCAACATAGAGTATGACCTTAACATTTTAATTTATATATGAGAGCCTTCATTTTTTCGCCTTTCATCAAGTGTTTCTCTTATGGCTTTATGGTGTTTTTTGCTTCTATTTTCTCCAATTAATCCATTAAATCTCATTGTGAGCTAAACAATGTTAATCTTAATGTATCATTCTGGTGGGCATGGGTCTTACTTTTCAGTGAGTGACAAACTATTGGGTATTTATTCTGCTATTGAGAAACAATTAAACTCTAGAGAATATGGCATGAACCACCTTTCATCTTTCTTTGCTTCTATGTGAGAAATTGGCTAGGAATTGTGACATACCTGTAAGTCTTTATATAAGTAAGTCTATTGACACTGAAAAACTCAGAAAACAAATCTAGATAAGTTATTGAAATTTGTGTAGTTCTATACAGCCTACAAAGAATGAACATCACATTTGATCTTTCCACTCTTATAGCTATGGGACATTTCCTATGCTTGTTTGAAATCTTCTAACCTTCTTCTAACCCTTCTAAGGGTATTTTCATAATATTGTAATATAATTGATTTAAATGGCAAGCAAATATCATTTTATGATGGTCTACATAAATTCAAAGTAAAATAACAATAGAGTGTAATGTATATGTGTGTGTCTGTATATTACCATTAAAGGGTTAAACTAGTTTTGCTTAGTTTTTCAGCTTCTAAAAACCAATATATTCAAAATCAAGGAAGGAGGAAAATCCTAACAAATCATTGTTTATAGCAGTAACTACATTTTCCTTTGGACCATGTGCCTTTAAAATGTCTGAATGCATTGCCGTGCAAGTGTCATGTGTGTTTAAAAGATGCCATAATTATTAGATACAGCTCTAGCACAGGCCTTATAAGCAAGCACCAGGGCTCCTGTACAAGGTAAAAGCCTATGAGAGGCAGCAAGCCGCATATGGGATGTAGCAGCACGATCAAATTTTTGAGTACATTGACTCATCGGTACAGGCTGAAAATTATGCTTCTTAGCCTCCTGTGAACATGTTTTCTCATTTTTTTATTTTTTTAAATTGTATCTTAGGATCTGCTTCAAAACACAGATGCCCACAAAAGAGCATTCCATGAAATCTACCGGACCAGGTCTGTTAACGGGATCCCAGTGCCACCTGATCAATTAGAGGACATGGCCGAGAGGTAAGGGAATAGCTGATTATAAATGAAGTGTCTTTCTTAAATGCTCGGTGGGTGTTTTTCCATTTCTTTTCTTTTCAATGAATTGATTTCTTTTTTTTTACAGAGATGCTTTCATTTGCTACATAAAAATTGAGCTCCCGTAACACATGCTTAAGAATGCCAACATTCTAATGTATCATTGTTTGAAAAGAGTAAACCTGAATATCCACAGCCTGGCAATCACAGAAATGGTTCCTTCAGAGACTGTATTTTTATTCAGTACTGTGAGGAACATTATGTAATATTGCAAAAACAGCTTATAAAAGAAACAGATGAGAGTTGTCTTGGCAGGGGAAAGAACTAAATTAAATACTTCAATCAATCATGATTTGCCTTTAAATCCAGCGCTAGAAAAGGAATCAGATCTCCTGATAGTGATTGATCAGCTAGAGTTTAGAAGCCCTTGTGCCTGCATTATATTTAGCACTGACGTGTAACAGGTTAAGTAAGCACCGTTCTGTTACTATTAGTTACATTCTGTAAATTCTCGGTGTTTTATTTCTAGGTTTCATTTTGTTTCCTCCACATCAGAGCTACACTTAATGAAAATGGAATTTCTAGAATTAAAGTACCGTCTGCTCTCACTGCTGGTTCTTGCAGAGTCAAAGCTGAAATCTTGGATCATCAAGTATGGGAGGAGAGAGTCAGTGGAGCTGCTTCTGCAAAACTACATCGTAAGTCTCCCTGGTGCTTTGAGAAAAAATCAGAGGACACATGGATTTAGCATTTAGTACCTACCAGTTTATTTGATACTATTCTTTTTATCTTGAGTTTAAGCATTAGGGTACCAGTGTGTTAAATGGGTTTGATATAAGTTAGTCAGATCTTTGCAATTATCTGAAATATTCACCTATATTCTTTGGAAAAAATAGAAAGATTTTGCTGCATTAATCATACTGAACCTTTGTGACTGGCTTTATTGCTTAAAAAAAAAAAAAAAGTTTTTGCATTGCGTACCCATGACTTTGATTGTGAGCTCACCATTGAAACTGAGTTAAAATACTTAAAGATTATCCTCATGTCTCTAAGAAACAATCATTCTCAGTTATTCATAGGGGGACTACAGGTCCCTCATGTCTCCAAGTTTCATTGCTTTTTGTGTGCATGCAGGAAAAGTAATATTTTGTCTGTGAATCTGTACCAATTTAATTCTTATGGATTATCTTATATTTTAGGCTATCAGTATAAATAATTCTATATCTACATTGAATAGTAGCCCTGCATTAATGAAGAAATTAGGTTGTTCTGTAACTAGCAGTTTCTATTTACATGTAGAGACTTATTTATTAAAAGTAGTTTATTTGTTAAACAACCCTCCCCAATTAGCAATACAAACTTGGTCTCAAAGTTAATGTCCATAAAGCGTCTCAGTCCTGTACTGCTCCATTTGTGTTTAATCACAAATTCAAAATGAGAAATTAGTAAGTTTAAAATTCAAGCCCATTTCTAACCTAACTAGTCAGAGTAGCTTTGTAACTGGTGTGACTGAATGCTTATTGAAACTATATCTTTACTGAAACATTCTAGAACCAGAATATATTTTGCTATATTTTAATTACATTTTTAAAGTGATGAATGAACAAGATGCATTTGGGGAAAAATACATTTACAGTAAAATCTTTCTTTAGGGTTACTACAATTGTCTTGGAAATATGTGTCAAAAAATGTGAAATCTGTTATGATGTGTTCCCTTATTCGTTTTGAATTATTTTGGAAAGTAATGAAAAATCTTATTTTTTAAGCTCAAGCAATTACTTTAGTCTTTTAAGTATTAAATACAGATATGCATTTTATTTTCGGGTTTAGTCATGTCAAATGATACACAATGAGCTCAGCAGGTAATTATGCAGGATTCGTCTTCGTTCTCACTATTTAAGGACAGCCAATCAGATTGAAATGCCTAATGGGAGTGTTCCACCAGGTTAATGTTCTAATACAAGGATATTAGTAATTCTCTTTGAACTTCTAAAATAAAGGATATGTAAGTAGAGAGTTGTTTATTAGTGATAAAAAATTAATGTTAATTAAAAAAGCAGTTCTTCTGCTTTCTCCATAAGAAGTTCACTAGTTTTAAACTGCTTTGTAACTTAAAATTATTGGTAAACTTGCTAATTACACTACAAATGTACCACATTTGAATGAACATTCCTTAATATTTTTATTCCATGGTGAAAAACACCTATTTATTGCTAACCCTTCTTTTCTATAAAGGGTCTTACAGTATTTTTGTTTAATAGTTTTAATAACTGTGGGATATTGAGTGTTCCCCTGAGCCCAGTTTTTTACCTGTGTCGTCTTCCATCCCAATGACAACCCTATGGGCTGGGCATCTTGACATGATTTCACTGAGGAAACAGAGCCTTTCAGCACTCAACCCACATGTTCTGGGTGGCATAGTTGGTAAGACGTTGAGTCAGGTTTTGAAGTCACATCTGTCCAAACCAAAAGCTTAGGTGCTGAACTTGACTATCTAACAAAATTGGCTGTGAACGTTTTTTTTAACTTAAAAGACCAAATAATTAAAATTATCTCCTGTAGCTTAGTAAACTAAGAAATGTAGCTCACATAAATGTTAGTTCCATTTAATGTTAGTTCATATTTGATAATATTTTACACTTACATACTATAGACTGATAGTGACACTGTTTTTATTTTATTTTATTTTTTTTAAAGATTTTATTTATTCATTTGACAGAGATAGAGACAGCCAGCGAGAGGGAACACAAGCAGGGGGAGTGGGAGAGGAAGAAGCAGGCTCATAGCGGAGGAGCCTGATGTGGGGCTTGATCCCATAACGCCGGGATCACGCCCTGAGCCGAAGGCAGACGCTTAACCGCTGTGCCACCCAGGCGCCCCGTGACAGTGATTTTAGACATGGTATTGGAGCAAGGTGGGGTGAAGTAGGGGGGATTACTGCAGTCTGGCCACCAGTCACATGGAAATGTGTTGAATCACGGTTCAGCTACTTAACAACCAATGTGACTCCGTAAATAACTTAATTTCTTAGGAAACTGTCTTTCCCAAATTTTTTAGTAGTAATGATGATAGTGATGATGATGATGATAGAATTATAGGGACTTTTGTAAGGGAGAAAGATGGACACATATTGCTTTCCTTCTATCTCACACCCCTTATAGCTTCTCTAATCCCTTTGGAATTTGTGAGAAAGTAAGAACAGACTATTTCAAAGAGTGAAGACTTCTAAATAAAATAATAAAATCAGGTTCTTAAATCCAATCCTTTCCTTGGTTTCTAAAAAAATGTAATGAGCCATATGCTGCTACATCATCTAATAACCAAAGTAACATGCAGGATATAGAAGGTCCATAATTATCTTTTCCTGAGTTTGAATTCTCAACTCAACCATTCACTTGCAAAAAACCCACCATTTTTTTAAGGGTTAGAGAATCAGAAAATAGGCTTCCTACTTACCTCTTGTATTAGGCACTCAGGTACACAGCTGCTACGTGCTTAAGAAATTATTGGAAAATACTTCACAAATGTTTGTTAATTAAACATAGGCCACACGCTATTTATAAGAGGTTACATACTGTAATATAAATCAGGAGATAATTAGCTTGATTTTTGCTGTCAGAATTATTCTTGACATGACCAATTTTGTTAGCACATGCTTCAGTTTTACTATTGAAGAAATAGGATAATTCATTCCTTTCCATAGAAGACGAGATCTTGGAATTGTGGCCTATGTGAATGCAGCATAAGTAATGTGGACAATTATTTTATTGTTTGTAATTATTTTATTAATATAAGTAGGCAATTCTGATAAAACCTCTTCTCAAAGATGATTTTTTAAATCTTAAATTACCTGGTTTAGCTCCATTCAAGTGAAATCTATGAATGAAATTTATTTATCTCTATATTTATCTTGTGAGAGAAGTTTAGTATCTTCCACTAATACTTTGGATTTAGTGGGATAAAGAGGTATCTTATTTTTCTTGAAGTGCCATCAACTATAACATGGCATATTTGTTGAACTTGATATCCAAATGTAAGCCTTATTTTTATTTTTTTATGATTATATACTTCTTTATTTTTAAGGTTTTCTTTATTTGAGAGAGAGAGAGAGAGAGCAGGAGCCAGGGGTGGGGGGCAGAGGGAGAGGGATAAGCAGGCTCCCCGCTGAGCAAGGAGCCTGATGAGGGACTCCATCCCAGGACCCCGAGATCACGACCTGAGCTGAAGGCAGATGTTTAAGTGACTGAGCCACCCAGGCACCCCATAAGCCTTATTTTTAAAGAAATAAATTAATCCTATAATTATTTTAAATATACATTTGCAGTTTCTTTTGCACCCTTCTGAAAGACTGTCTAGTTAGCTCATGGTAAAAAGGAGATTTAGCAGTCCTGCTAAAGTGATATTAATAGAGAAAATAATTCATGCTATGAAATGGATTTACTCTGTATTTAGAAAGAAAAAAGTGCCAAAATAAATGAAACAGTTAAAAGGTAAAATCACAAATAAGACATCTTCCTTCATAAATTAATTGCCTAGCCTTCCTAATAGGAAGGCTCAGAAATACTTTAATGATCTCTACAACATTTATAATATTCTTAAAAATATCCTGTTTTCCTCTTGGAAATGAAACTGGAAATAAACTTTCCTCTCTTGTTCATTTGTAATTAATTTGTAAACAAGTCTAGCAAAAGCATATTAAATGAAGTCTTTCTGTCTAATACAGGCACTATTTCCCATTAGGAAATATTAGGCACTATTCCCATTCCGTACTTAGAACAATTGTTTTCCCATTAGCTTCTTGAAATTTATTCCAAAAATAAACAGTGACTATTTTTTAAACATTGCCAAATACATTTATCTCTTCAATTGTCTACAGTGTCTTGCACATTAGGTGTAACTTTCCTTTTTTGATCAAATTATGATATGCTCATTTAGTTAAATTATTCCAAATTTAAATTACAGTAAATTACTCTTTCCCTAGTTGAGGAACAGGGAGGTTAAGGAGTAGAACATAGGGCTAAATAATTAGTTGGTTAATTATTATTTATTATTGTATTATTATAATATTATTATTTATTATATTATTTATATTACATATTCATTTATATCATGCTTATTAATTTTTTTTAAAGATTTTATTTTTATTCATTCGACAGAGATAGAGACAGCCAGCGAGAGAGGGAACACAAGCAGGGGGAGTGGGAGAGGAAGAAGCAGGCTCACAGCAGAGGAGCCTGATGTGGGGCTCGATCCCATAATGCTGGGATCACGCCCTGAGCCGAAGGCAGACGCTTAACCGCTGTGCCACCCAGGCGCCCCCATATTTATTCATTATTAACCAATTATTTTACTTACCGAAATAATACAGCCTATTAAATTATTGAAATAAGTGTTCCTCATGGAACCCCTCTTTCCAGGTAACTCACAGCTTTCCCTAGTTACTGTATTCCTGAAGAATAATTTATGTATGGGTAAAATGCTTTATAAACGTAAAATGCTATGAAATGTATTATGCATGGAATGTTCTTAAGTGTTATCTTGAAATATAAAAATTTATCGATAAAATTGAGGGATGTCTATGAAATTATGAAGTTTTATATCTGCATTCAGACATTTTGCATCTCAAATTAAGTATTCATCAGCATATCACACTGGACTTCAGCTTTTAAAGGCTAATTTTGCATTTGATAATAGAGACACTTACCAAGTGTTTTGTTCGATTCAAATCATAGGAACTAATTATACTTTTACAAGAAATTAAGGAGCCTTTGGTGATACAGTGGTAACTATGATTGAATTTTTTTTTTACTTTACAATAACAGGACTAATCTTTGAAATGGGAGTTATTTCCTATTTCCTGGAGTTAACAATAAAATTTACTTAAGGATTTCTTGCGTGTTCTAAATTTTATAGTGCGCATTTGCTGATGGTGGCTCTGGTACATATGTAAATTACATACAGCTATGGACATGTCTTATCTGTAATTTTTACACTTGTGGATGGGATATGTGATTATTTAAAATTTTTCTACTTTTAAGCATTTTTTGTGCTTTTTATTTTAAGAAAAGTGTGCACTGTGCCATTTATTTATAATCCAAGTTCCTTAGAGCCATCATTCATGAATTAATGTTCAAAGAGCAACAAAATCGCACAGCTCAAACACAGTTGGACACGAAAATGTTCTTCCAAATTTAGTGCTTTCTAAATGTTAGCCCCAGGTTGCCTGGAGAGACTTCAATCTCTTCTAAAAACAAACCCTTGTGTGGAAGAAGAAATAGAATACTTTCTCAATAGTGCTGAGTTAGAATTAAAAGTGTGGAATCAGTTTATATTCTCAGAATAACCAGGTTATTTTATAACAGTTGAATTAATTTGCTATTTTTTACAAGAGTGAGGTTGGTAAATTTGGGCAAAATACCCATATACCTCTCTTGAAGAAAGGGACTTTGGTATTTCTACCTATGCCTAGCGTTTTCCGTCTTCTAACCACTCCCCCTTTCTAGTCTTTTATAGAAAATAACAAGTTCTTTGAACAATATGAAGTGACATACCAGATCTTGAAACAGACAGCAGAGATGTACGTCCAAGCTGACGGTTCAGGTAAAACACATGACCGAATTAGCTGAACTGTTGAATGTGGTGCAGTTTCATGACCTACAGGTTTCTGTGTGATTGGATCATTTTTTTTTTTCCTGCNTAGCTGAACTGTTGAATGTGGTGCAGTTTCATGACCTACAGGTTTCTGTGTGATTGGATCATTTTTTTTTTTTTTCCTGAAGAATCGTTTTTGTGACCATACCATGGGCCTAGAGAGCACATATTATTGGCTTCAGTCCCCTTGACTTTGTGCAATGCCTGTCTGACCTGTATAATCATACTGTGTGTGTGTGCATGTCCGTGTGTATGATTTTCTGAGAAGGGACCAAAAAAAAAAAAGTATTCATTTACTAAATTGCAATTTTCTAACCTATTTTCAATTCTGAGGATTAAATGAAAAAAAGTAACTTGAATATTATTATCAAGTAAATGAAAACTTAAGTTAGTGTGAAGACACAAATTGTAAAATATGTTGGCTTCATTTTGTCACTATGTCTGTCATATCTGCCGGAAATGAACCATAGCATTTGTGATCGATACTAATATACATGTGACCATCTATTTGAGTGCATATAAAATGTGAAAAAATACATATGTCATTTATTGCATCCCGTTTTTCAAAAATTTTAGATATATTATCATCTTTAATCTTTATAAATACCTGTGAATATGATATAACATATTCCCAGCATTAGCTGAATGAAATTCTAAAATTTCATCTGTTAACTTTATAATCTAAAGAAGAATTATAATTGCACAACAGTGTATAGACCATAGAAAAAAGACTTGGTGGATTTAAAATATAAAGTAAGGGTTATAATTTGTTTTATCTGTTTTAGTGGAGGAAGCCGAGAATGTGATGAAATTCATGAACGAAACCACTGCCCAGTGGAGGAACCTCTCAGTAGAAGTTAGGAGCGTGCGGAGCATGCTGGAAGAAGTAATTGCTAACTGGGATCGATATGGCAATACTGTGGCCAGTCTTCAGGCCTGGCTAGAGGATGCAGAGAAAATGCTAAATCAATCAGAGCATGCCAAAAAGGTAAGGTTGTTTTTTACCAAAAGAAAGGAGTATGCACAAACTTAGCAATGAAACACTTACAGCGTAGTTCTCTAGGGAGTGTTATATATCTGCAAATGTGACTCAAGATTCTTGACTTTGCCTGAAAAGTTGTGATTTCAGGTTAGTAAATTATTTTAGGCCAAGAAATACTCTGCTTTATAGAAATTATAACAATTCCCTCTCTGCTCAGTTCAGTGTTTGGCTTTTGCATTCAGTAGAGCAGGAACCTATGGAGAGGCAGCCAAACCCAGGGGAGCAGCAGAGATCGCTATACTTACCATTATGTCTGTACATGAAGGGCCCTGACCTCTGTGGATTTCCTCATTTAAGAGAGGGCAACATATTATTGATTCTGAGTAATGACACACACCAGTTGGACATCTGGGTCATCACATTTTTGTCTCTTTGGGTATTCTTTTTTGGATTTTGTCAACCCTCAATCAAGGGTGGTAAGAGTGGGCAGGAATGATTATTTTTCCTCCAATTACAGGTGTGTATGTGTGGGTTTAAGAGGTACTGTTTTACTTTAATGTCAGTTACATTAAAATATCACATAAAATGGATTGATTTCTGTATATGTACTTCTTAATGGGAATCTGATATTTTCCCATGAAAAATCAATTTATATGTAAAAGATATTGAAATGCCAGGCTCCCATTAAAAAGTATAGTAAACACATTAAAATTAGTGCTTGCTATCCAAGATTGGTTCTTCTATTATTGTGTTATGCAAGTAGGTGCATAATTTTTAAAAGTTTACCACTCTCTATTTCTCATAGATTAAATATTCTTGTGTAGTTGAGGATGACAAGAACTGTATACCCATACAGATTTTGGCTTTTCTGATTAGACTGGCAGTGCCCTAACAGATGTCATATGTGTTAATTTCATCCAAGGGATTATAACCTCCAGAAACAGAAGTGTTCTCATCTATTTATGTGGGAAGTCCTCCCACACCTGGCTTATAAAATAGATTTTGAATTATCTTTGGTATCCCTGGTTTTTACTGTGGCATGTGTACATATACACAAGTACACATGTATAACTTGAAATCAGCAGAAAACTGCCTCATTGCCAAGTGAGTAATCTTAAATAAGAAACAATGTTATTTTAAGTCTTCTTGGCCCAGATATTTAATTTTTAAAAATTTTCCTTCAATGATTTATATCCATGATTGTTAATTATCATGTACTATATTCAGATTTTAAAATAAAAGATAATAGCTCAAAAGTTTGTTTATAATTTTTAAACTAAACTATACATTACTCTAAAATCCCACACCTTTTGTATCACTCTAGCACTGTATTTGCCAGCCTGAAGACTATGTATAAGTCCCCTACACTTACAGAAATTCAGTTCTTTCACCTGTAAAATAAGAATAATATAAAATGGTCATCATGTTTTGTTTTGTCTTCAGCAAGAGATATGGCAAAAGATATAAGCTGTTCTTATAAAAAGACACTCAGCATTTCTAGTTCTTATTTTGAACCTCTTTATTGAAAACTGCATTTGGAAGGAGAGCTAACATTTACCTTAAAATTTGCACAAATTTAGAACAAAGATACTTCTCTTAGTTTGGTTACTTCCATATCATTTATCAATTTTTGGTCTGTGGTTTACAGTAGTGTGCATTGTCTATTGTTTAGGATTTTTTCCGAAATTTGCCTCACTGGATACAGCAGCATGCTGCCATGAATGATGCGGGCAATTTTCTAATCGAAACATGTGATGAGATGGTTTCCCGAGATCTTAAACAGCAATTACTGTTGCTCAATGGGCGATGGAGGGAGTTATTCGTGGAAGTCAAGCAAGTATGTCTTTCAAATCTATATATGCCTGGAACATGCATGTGTTATTATACACGCGGTGATAAACAGTCTGCTGACAGACTTCCATTGTTGTAGCATGGGCTTATTTAGGCAGAGTACAGATGTGCTTAGAACTGTTATGTTTATTTTTGGTCCTTTATTTTTTCCCATGTATAATAGAGGAACATTACAAAAATATATAGTTTGATTAAGGATTATATGGACATATGGAGCCTACAAATATGGGACGACTCATGTTTGAAATCATAATTCTTTGCTTCTATGCTAGTTCCTTTTTTCCTTTCACAGTAATTGGACTTACTTCAAGTTATCTAAAATAAGAATCAGAAATTAGCATCTTTCTTACCATATAACAATTTTAGAGAGTATGTGGATGTGAAGGTTACAGGCTTCCAGAAGTTTGACTTAATTATTTTCCATGTTGTGCTCCTCTGTTTTCTTAACAGTATGCTCGGGCTGATGAAATGGACAGAATGAAGAAGGAGTACACAGACTGTGTTACTGTCCTGTCTGATTTTGCAACTGAAGCCCAAAAGAAACTTTCTGAACCCTTAGAAGTCTCTTTTCTTAATGTCAAGTTATTAATTCAAGACTTAGAGGTGAGGGGGTGTTTCTGGACAACAAAGTGAAAACCTATTCTACTGTGAAAAGGAAGATCACTGAAGTTAACCCAGATCATTGTAAAGTTTTCCTGTGTCTCTTTGGCACCATTTTGACATGTGTGCATATCCTGGTTGGCACTTCAAAATTGAAAAAAAAATGCATCTAAATAAAAAAACCTATTTGGATTTTTTAAGGATATGTTCTGATCATAGAGTAACTTCAAAATAGTTTTTTAATTCAGAGATTTTTTTCTACGACCAAATTACAAAGGACTAGGAGAAAACAGGAAACATCTACAGATAACACTTTTACATAAATGCCTCTTCTATGAATTATTGACTAAATGAATTGTGCCATTTACGTGTTTTGAATACCTTGCGGCTCTCAAAAATGAAGTAATAGAAGAATATTTAATTGACATGGAAAGCTTTTCCAATATACTATTAAGTCAGAAAAGCAAAAAATAGTATCCTTTTTTTGTAGATATAAAAAAATGGTATAAGCATGCATAGGGGAAAACATTAATGATGTAGTGATGGGATGTTGGCTCTGGTTATCACTGCGAGAAGATTGTAAGTAATTTATTTTCTTTTTCTTATCTCTGATTTATAAATCTTCTACGATGACAATGTGTTACTTTTTTTAAGAAAAAGTAAGTTATATAATTGTTAAGGTCAGAGGAATTGCCCCAAATTAACACACATTTACTTGATATAATGTTTGCATACTGCATGGACACAGTTATTTTGAAAGTGTAAAGATTACTTCAGCTTGTCTGTATGTTAAATTAAGGATTTATGATTATTTCTAAAGGATAGCTTTTTATCTATTCATGTGATATTACCAATATATAATACATTAGCATTAAAGGAGAGCAATAACTGGAATCTCCAAAAATTTGTTAGAAGTATAGGATTTTATACAATACATATTGATTTTTGTCCAACCTTCTGTGGAATCCTGAAACTAAAAGGAAATGTACCATGTGTTGATGTAGCTGTTTCAATGATTCACGCAGGACATTGAGCAGAGGGTGCCTATAATGGATGCTCAATACAAGATGATAACAAAGACCGCACACCTCATTACCAAAGAGAGCTCCCAAGAAGAAGCTAATGAAATGTTCGCAACCATGTCTAGGCTCAAAGAACAGCTGACCAAGGTGGGAAAATACTTTAATGCACAACACACTGTGCGGGACCAACATTGCCTTCAACGTGCTTTACACCTGCTCAGTCACACCCATGAGCAAATTCTTTATTGTTAAGAGATCATGCTTTTGTTTTTTACTGTGATTCTGGATTTAGTAACTCTGTCATTTAGTAACTTTGTCATGAGTTTTAAAACTGAAACTATGGAGCTGATGTCAAGTACTACCTCTGTTAATTTAGAAATACTAGGAGCTTTATTAGAAAGATAAGTCTCTTCTGGAGGAATAAAGGGTTAGTTAAATGTGATAAAACAAAGGGGGTGGAGAAAAAGAAGGGGAAGGAGGTGGAAGAGATCAGATACTTAAATGAGAAAGAATTCCCAAATGCCCTTTTATTGAGTTTTATTTGACATCCCTCTGCTCTAAGATTATTTATTCTATTTTCTGCTTGCATTGCCATAAAGCAGTGGAAAATTCTGCCCTCTTCAGCTCATGGAGCTCACCTTAGACTTAAGATCTATACCACTTGTGTACAGGGAACTCTGCGGCCATCAAGCACTAGCCATAGGACTTTTCTGTTCTATTGAGGGACTTTCCTTAAGAATTTTGGGAGTTCAATTGGGATTTTTATATGAAGTTGAATTTTATGAAAATGGTATTGTTTGTGATTGGGTAATTAATTTCTGATAGAAGAAAGGAGTACCTATATAAATGAAGAGGAAAATTTTGTAATGAAGAATTGAGAAACAGAGGAAAAGAAAGCAGAGAAACCTGTTATTTAGGAAAGAAAAAGCAGAAAGAGAATAACCTACATGAACTCAGTAGTGGAAAATTAATGAAAAGAGGAATAAATGAGATAGGTGAAAATAGGAAGAATCATGGTCTTGAAAAAAAGAGAAAACTTCATTTGCCGAACTGGTATAATTAGAATGTTAATTTCTAATTCTTTTTATTTTAACATTCAAGTTAAGATATTTATAGAGATTGGGCACAATTTGAGGTCAACGTTGTTGATTTGATAACCTTCTGGCTTTTAGAGCCATATCTTGGATTTGCACATCTTAGCATAGGCCAAGTTTAATGATTTAGGGCAACCATATCCAGGAAAGATTCCTAAAGCATACTTGATTTTTATGCATATTAGCAGATTCTCTTTATTTTGTTCATGGTCATTTTAGCAGAGCCTTTTTGCAGTAGACCAGTAGCTTTCTTTTGGGGAGTTTATCCTTCAGGCAGGGTATCTGACAACATGAGAATATTTATAATTTAAGAAAAAAGAAAATAAGAAGTACTCAATTTCCTTTCCCTGGTTCCCAAAAGTATGAATAATATTTTGGGAGCACTTTTAAGTAAAATGAATGGCGACAGGAACTTCTTAGAGAATGACCTGGTCCTGGATTCTAACATAAAGGTGATAAGGCAGAAACTTTATGGCTCTCTTGATCCCCAGGAGTGCATGGCCTCAGTATTAAGATAAAGAATACAAGTGCATAAAATAACAGCAATTTTTTAAAAAGACAAGTGAAAAATGAAGGCTGGGTCAGTTCAGACTAGAGATATATCCCTGATACGGGGACCTTTGCAAATAAATTGGTACATGACTTGTGCACTTGGGATGAATAAGGTGATGGGCAGAGAGTAGTGAAGCATGGAGCTGGGGGAGGTAGGGAAGCATAATGCCCGTCTGGGAGGAATGAGTCAGCAAAGTTACAGGTTTGTCTAGAGTTAAGGGTCCAAGCAGTAGAGATCTTGAAAATAAAGTTGGAAGGTCAGTCTAGATAATGTAATTCATTACTATCTCAGATCAGATTTTGAGGCCGAAGTGAAGATGAGCTGCATAGTTTATGAGGTGGAATTTGATGCCATCTGGCTCACCAACAACATCGTTTAGAGGGAAAGTTCTATCCAGATGGATAGTTTAGATGAATCTTCATGGGAAAACTCTGTAGCATTTATTTGTCTCAGTGATATAGTAGTGTTGTTTTTTGTATCAAAATTTAACAATCCATAGGAAATACCGTTAAATAAATGTCTTTGGAGATCTGTAAGGACCAGATGACAATATCACTGACGAAAATGTTCATGAGAACTGTGAACAGTGCCCTGAGTTTGTGGTAATTAGTGGCCTTTAATAGAATTTTTGTCTTTGTCTTTTTAAAGGTCAAAGAATGTCATTCTCCACTCTTTTATGAGTCTCGCCAGCTGTTGGTACCATTGGAAGAATTAGAAAAGCAGATGACATTCTTTTATGACTCACTTGGGAAAATCAATGAAATTTTAACAGTTCTTGAGCATGAGGCACAATCTAGTGCTCTTTTTAAACAGAAACAACAGGTAAGGAGAAGTCCCCTTGAGAAGACATAGTAATTTTAAAGCATGTGTAGTAAGACTGAGGTGGGGCTTATAGTGGTAGAAATGCAGGTGGGACAGGAAACGTTTTTCTAGAATAGCGTTGGCATCTCGGGGTGCCTGGGTGGCTCAAGTCCGTTAAGCATCTTCCTTCAGCTCAGGTCATGATCCCAGGGTCCTGTGACTGAGCGCAGGATCAGGGTCCCTGCTCAGTGGGGAGTCTGCTCCTCTCTCTCCTTCTGCCCCTCCCCCCGCTCGTGCATGCTCCTCTCTCTCAAATAAATAAATAAATAGAATCTTTTAAAAAAGTAGAATAATACTGCCATCTCAAAACAAAAATAACATCGGTCCAAAGATGAAACCCCTGTGCATTAACGATAAAATAAAAATTGTATCTATCTACATAAACATATAGAAAGGACATTTTTATAAATGAATGTTAAATTTTAGATATTTAGATATATATAAAAGCAAATAGTTGCATTCTGTTTTTATCCAGTGTCTATAATCTGTGTCTTATGAGATCTTTTCTTTGCCTCTAAGATTAAGTCTGATTATACAATCATAAAATTCTGGAAATGTGTTTGGAGTGATAATCATTTTTCTTCTTCTCATTTTTACTAAGCAGATCTCTCTATGCAGAACAACTTCCCACTCTTGCAGTTAATTGACTTATTTAGGTGGTTTATTATAAATGACCCTATCCATCAGAGGAGCCCGAAACTTAATGAGCAAATGGTTTACCACTGCATCCACTGAAACAGATTCCTGGAAGAAAGACGGCATCACTTAGCAGAAAGAGCAGAGAGTATCTGAAGTGATTCAGACAGGTGTTCAGATCTTAGATCTGATATAACAAAGTACAAAGCCTTGATTAGCTTTTATTTCCTCACCTTAAAATGCAGGTGATAATACCTAAGCTGAGGGCTTATTGTGGAGATTACGTTATATATTCCATAATGTAACTGGCACATAGTGACACATAATATGTACTCTATAACTGGTAGCAATTTTTATTACTATTATCATTATTATTGATAGTAAAGCCACAATGATTATACCGCCAAACCCTATGCTAGTGGGTTCTCATCATATTGGATAAAGATTGTCTTTCACTTTGAGTCATAGTGCCATTTCTCATATTCTCAAATTGCTATAAATTGCTGTCAAAGAATCCTTCCACAATTAAAATAACATTTGATATTTTAAAATAACAATAATATTTAATAATATATCTCTAACATTTATTACTCTTTTATGTCCTAAATCTTCAAAAGGGAAAATATGTCCTTACTTTGTTTTGCCAAAACAAACAAACAAAACCTTGGTCGTAATATTTGCCTCTAGATTACCAAAGCTGGTATCCAAATGAGCAGTTTGAAATACTTTTCCAAAGCTGTTGGGGATGTTGAAATGCAAATAGTGTGGCTTCAAGTCAAAAAATGATTGTTGGCCTTGGGCTGGGCTGGTTAATTTCCATGCTGCCAATTGTAGAAGCCGCTATGATGCCAGGTTACTAAGCAGAGGTGGAAGGGCCTGGGTCACCATGGTTTCTCATCCCGCGAATGTGTGACAACTGCAAGTCCTCCCACACCCACCAGTCTGCTGCCTTTTGTGGTTAGGATCTGGGGGCCACCATTTTGTTAATGAGGTTGACAGCTTATGAACCTTAGGAACTCAAATGTACATTTTGGAATACACAAATGATATATAATTTGCTGCAGCTCTTTCAGTTATGTGCATTGGTATTAAATTTATTTAGTCAGATTAAAACCTCATATGTGGATTGATTTTGTGATTGTTCTCTCAGTAAATCATAGGCCTGTGAGTTGGACACATTGCAGGCAAATAACAATTTTGATGGCCTTTCGTTTTCTTAATGTTAATAACACAGCCATGAAATTAAAAAAATCTCAAAAAACTCAATGTGACATTTAAATGCCTTATGTAAAAAGCACTGACTTCAGTGATTGCTTAAAATTGAGCTCTTCTCAATGAAAAGAAACACTTCTCTGTACTTTAGATTTTACTTACAGCTGACTAAAAGCCTAAAAGCCATATAATGTTGTTCTTATTGTTTTGTAATGGTTATTCTCTTTCCTTCTCTTTCTCACCCTTTTAAATACTATTGCTGTGGGCTTCCTTTCTCTGTAGGAACTGTCAGCTTGTCAAGAGAGCTGTAAGAAAACCATGACACAAATTGAGAAAGGCAGTCAAAATGTTCAAAAGTTCGTGACCTTGAGTAGTGTCTTAAAGCATTTTGATCAGACAAAGCTGCACAGACAGATTGCGGATGCCCATGGTGCTTTCCAGGTAAGCTTTCTCCTTGCTACAGAGATGTGAGCCAGGGAAAATACAAAGAATGAGGACATGTAATCATCACGTTTCATGCTTTCCCTCTTGCTAAATGCCTCACCTACTGAGGTTTGGAACCAATCATTTTACTTCTTCTTTTTCTTGTATTCATTAATATCAAAAGAAGTCGATTACTCTCATCATAATGAAATGTATTCCTTCCAAGTGTTTTTTTTGAAGAAACAATACTGTTTAACAAAATGATGCTTTCAGTAATGAGAAAGCAGCATCACATTGGCATTATTTTTTAAATTAAGAACATGGTGAAGAAAATTGGAGACTGGAAGAAACATGTGGAAACCAACAGTCGCTTGATGAAGAAATTTGAGGAGTCTCGAGCAGAGTTGGAGAAGGTGCTGCGGATCGCTCAGGAGGGCCTGGAGGAAAAGGGAAACCCAGAAGACCTCCTGAAGAGACATACCGTGAGTTTGTCCCTCATGAGGCACTTGACCTGAGGACGTGGACAAGTGACCTTGAATGAAAAATAAAAAGAACATTCTATTCTAATACTAAGTTTTTGAGGCAGGGGGGAGGAAGAAGTGAGTTAGGAAGGCAGAAACACTTTAGGTTGTTAGACCCAAAAAATGGCAGCAGCAAAAACAACTTCAGGAGCAATTGATGAGCTGCATTATCATTGGCCATTCTTAAGTCCCTGAAGTGGAAGAGAGTTGTTGGATATATAGTTCAAGCTCTCCTGAACTGTTTCACTGAGAAATTCTTACATAACCAACATACTCTTTTTAAGAGATGATTTTAGGCGGATGGCTAAGTCTCTGTGCTAATTTCATGAATCCACCATATCGAAGTGTGAACACCATGTCACTTGAAGTTCAGTAGCTGATCGACAACAGGTCCTATTGTGAAGTCATCTTCCTGTTAATCATACTCATTTACATCATATTGGTGTTGAAAATGTTCGTAATCTCTTAAATGCTAGATGGAGATGATGGGCCCTCTGAGAACATGTGTTTTGAGTTATGTTTCCTGAAGTTTCAGTGGATATTGGTATAAACCACACTGTCAGACGACGACTGCCGTGTATTTGTGATGCAGCCGACTGAACTTAGGGTTGCTGTCTGTGACCACTCACCGTCTTCTTCAGCTGATACATCTGCTGCAGTGTGGCCCTTTCTATTTTGAACCACTGTTGTCTCAAAATATCTCTGCATATATACTCCTGAGTCTGTGTGAGACTTGGTCATGCATATAGGTGCACATGTGCTGTATGGGTCTGTTTGGTCTGCCATAAAAATGTACACAGACTGTGTGTCTTAAGCAACAGGCATCTGTTTTCTCACAGTTCTGGAGACTCTAGGTCTGAGATCAGAGTACTAGCTTGGTGGGGTTTGGTGAGGACTCTGTTCCTGGCTCGTGGATGGTCACCTTCTCACTGTGTTCTCATAAGGCAGAGATACATAGGGAGCAAGATCTTCGATGTCTGTTGTTATAGGGGCAATAATTCCGTCATGAGGGACCCACCCCTGTGACCTCATCTAACCTAATTACCCCAACAGCCTTATCTGCAAATTTCATCACATTGGGGGTTAGGGATTCAACATATAAATTTGGGCAAATAGTGGGGGGGCACAATTCTGTGCATAGCATGTGGGGTCATGTGTGTACTTGTCTCAATGTGGAAACAGCTCATAATGATCCAGCAGGGCCTGAAACACATTGCAATTAGGTTATGAGGAATTGTAAGGCTAAATGCTAGCTTCTGCTCTGCTTTTCTGATTTTACCAAAGAGGAATGAAAACTCTATTACTGTGGAATCAAGGTTTAAGCCCCTTGGCATTCCAGAATATTCTACCAAATTTGAAAACTGCAAAGATTTTTTTTTTCTAAAAAATGAAAAGCACTAGTTGAATTTCAGATGTGGTGGCTTCTGACTCATAACTATAGATAATTATAGTTCATTCCTGAAAAAAAGAGAGTAGTTGCCAGGAAGGTTTGAAGAGGGCAGCAGCTGGCTGAGGGGCTTGTGGAGAGGCGTGACTGCTTAACTGTATAGTGTCTGATGCTGCCTTTTATTCTGCCCGACACTCTTAACCACTTCTCCCTCTCCATGCCAGGAGTTTTTCAGTCAGCTGGATCAGAGAGTGCTCAATGCTTTCCTGAAAGCTTGCGACGAGCTCACCGACATTCTCCCCGAGCAGGAACAGCAGGGCCTGCAGGAAGCCGTTAGAAAGCTCCATAAACAGTGGAAGGTGAGTCAGGACATAATGAGAACACACACATAAGTAGGTGTCAAGCGTGATGGGAGAGAGCATGAGGGTGTCAAGGTTCAATTGTAAGAGAAATGTAGAAATTCATGGAAAATCACCACAGCTAGGTCTCCCATTTAAAAACAACTTGAATAAAACAATGATAAAATATGATACAATTTTGTTTTTCTTATTTCTTAGTAGCATCGATTTTAAAGTGTGCTCTTTTTCTTTTCCTGAGTATTTTTGGGGGTAGGAATGACAAGGGCATTTTACTTCCTTGGTAACATTTAGTAAACTCTTGTCATCTAAGTAAATTACATTAGATACATTTTGCTGTTTTCAAGGATTTTACTGTCTGGTTTAGAGTGTTATGATCTAAAAAATTATATAAATACAAATATTTATTGGTTAAGGACTCAGGGATGAACAAAGCACAGTCCATTTCTCCAAAGAGTTTAGAGTCCAGTAGGGGAGATAATTAGTTGCAGATAATGAAAGTATAATATATAGTAAGCCCCCAAAAGTATAGGTTATACTTACAAATGCTTTGGAAGACAGACGTGGGCCCACTTGGAGAGTGGAAAGGAGTGAATCAAGTAACTAGTTTTGAGCTAGGACTTTAAAGAAGAAGCAGAGATCTGGGGGAGGTGGGGGGGTAACAGCACCTGGAAGAGAGACAGCAGGGCAGCACCCAGGTGGGAGATGTAGGGATTCACGTGGCTTGTCTAACTTGAGTGCCCCATACTGGGCTTGTCATAACGAAGCTGACTCTAGAATCTGCATGCCAGGGGAGCAGCTACAGTGTAATGGAGACCCACCCAAGGCTGTCTTCCTCAAGCCAGGCTGGAGGAAGCCTGCTCTAGCAGCAGGTGAATGAGTGCTATCACAGGGTAATAGTGAGTGGCGAGCTTCATGTGTATTATATGAAGAAGTCATGGGGTGTGGAGGGTAGGAAGCTAAAACGCTCTCCATCAGCTTTTGTTATTCTCTCGATTTTTTTTTTTTCATCTCAATAACATAGGCCAAAAAATCAGCCCCAAGCACAGGAAAAACACAGTTAAGGACATATTTTGTTTACTTGCTAAATTTGAAAATTAAAAAAAGATTCTTAAAGAAACCCAAGCTTTTTAAGGTATCTTTAAAGCTTAACATATCCTAAATGTATTATGGAATAGAGATTCTAATGAAAAGCTGTGTTTATTTTACTTAAACACCCAAACATTAAACCCTCTAGTTTATAATCTGTTTTAGTGTTTTCATAGCCCCCAATCATTTTCTCATCAGTTATCTTAGTATTTTATTTTAAAAGTAACCTTTCAAATGCCATAGGATACAAGCTGGCTAAAATTAGTAAATTGTAGGACTAAAGGTAATGATGTAGCTTATGCTTATATCAAAAAAGAACATAAAACATTTCATGTTTACACACTGCTTGCTGGCTTGTTTTCTCAAGGAAAAAGGACAAGGCAGGTGGTCAAAGGCATGGGCTGTTTGATCCTGGCTTCTTTACTAATAGTTTTCTCTTTGCCCTTTGTGTAGTGAGTATGAATGTGTTCCTACCTCACGGGGTCGTTGACAAAATTAAAAGGGACATATGCAGGGGAGAGGGTGTGTAGAATCAGTGCATGTATAAATTTAGATTCAAATCTAGCTTTTCTACTTATGCCTGAGCCTCAGTGGTCTAATCTGTAAAATAAGAATATTAATACTGTGTAGAGCTATAGTAAAGAGTAAATAGAATAATTACTGTGAAAAATCTGACCCTGCAGTCTGAAAGAATTCATTGCAGTCCCAATATTTAAAAAAGTACAAAGCAGGTGCAGACAATAGTGATTAAATCACATTGGCCCCAAAGGGAATATTTTATGGTTTTTGCCACTCCAGTTGAAAATGTGTATAATCAGGAATGGTATCATATTTTTTTGAATCTTCCTATGGAATGTAGGATCTTCAAGGAGAAGCCCCATATCATTTGCTTCATCTGAAGATTGATGTGGAGAAGAATAGATTCTTAGCTTCTGTAGAAGAATGCAGAACTGAGCTGGATCGAGAGACCAAGCTGGTGCCCCAGGAAGGCAGTGAAAAGATCATTAAGGAGCACAGGGTACGTCTCACATGCCCCAAGTGCAGGCATGCAAAGTCACATCGTTACCTAAAAGATATATAGCTGATACTTGGGTTTGGGTCTGAAAACACTAAATAGCTTAATTACTGTATACTAGACTAAATGGGAATCTTCTATGAAAATATGAAAGTATTGTATGGATTCTCACAGGGATTATATAAACGTTTATTGCTCATTAGGTTTTCTTCAGTGACAAAGGTCCTCATCATCTTTGTGAGAAAAGGTTACAGCTTATTGAAGAGCTGTGTCTGAAACTCCCAGTCCGGGACCCAGTAAGGAACACACCTGAAACCTGTCACGCGACTCTCAAAGAGCTCAGAGCTGCCATTGATACGACCTACATGAAGCTCGTGGGAGACCCAGACAAGTGGAAGGACTACACGAGCAGGTAGTTGTGGAACTGCTTCCAGAGATGGACATGGTCTGTCCTAATACTTGCTAATTCAGAGATCACTGCATGACAAGAGGCGATGTGTGTTTCCTCTGTAAGCAATAAAGAAAATCAGATTGTGTGATCTTGCCCATGCTCTTAATATAAAAACGCTTAATTTAAAAAAAATGGGTTTCAGTCAGAAACAGGGTGAAGCACTTTATTTCCAAAGGACCCAGATGTTACCTCTTTGAAGCACATTGGGCAGTTCCTTTCTCCCCTATTTCCTCATATCCCCAGAGAGGAATTTCTACCTCTGGGTTTCTGTCTCAGTCTGGTGGAGAAGATGAGGCCAGACCTCAGGTGGTGCCTCCTACACTCCCAGGTGGTCAGGCCCTGGAAACATACCTTTTTCCTGAGCTGAGCTCCATCTGCTCTGCTTTTTCTTTCCTCCAAGTGACAGCTCAGAGGCAGCCACCCCTTCTCTGAGCTTCATGTTAAAGGAACAGTTTCCAGAAAATCTGTTAATTGACTTGCTAATCAGTTGATTGTTAAATTTCCATGAATAAATTCAAAATAGAAAATGTATTTTAACCACTGGGATATTGTCTCCCCTTAATAAGAGAATACTTTTGTTATTTCAGAATTTCTGAGTTCTCATCTTGGATATCTGCAAAGGAGACACAATTGAAAGGGTTTAAGAGTGACCCCTTCGATACTACTAACCACGGAGAGGTTAAACGTGCTGTGGAGGTTAGTTCTGGGCCATACTTTTCATTAATAAAAAAATTAATGGTAGACAACCTGATGAACTGATGTATTCTTTTTCTTTCTGTAAAAAAATTAAATTACTGAAAAACTGTCTTAAGAATAAGTCTCCTTGTGTTACTGGGGAGAAGAATAGGGGATTTTCCCTGTTGAATCATTGTTAGCTTGGAAATTTAGTCATGCTTAGTGGTACCTCTCATACATCTTTAGCTAATGGAAAATCCTGAGAGGAAAACTGCACACATGGGCATACAACACAGCAGAGATTTAAGAATTGTCATGGAAAACAAGAACACTGTAGCTTTTTATACATTTTCAGCCATTCAAAAGCCAGATCACAGAATTGGGCAAGGTCTCTAAGTCTCATTTCTATGTCACGTTCGGTCTGGATTGATCAGCTCTGTGAGCTTGGGTACAGCCTGATAAACCTCGCCAGGTGACAGAACCTCAAGCCTGAACCCAGTTCACATTCTGTGAATGACACACAGCAACTCTTTCCTTCTTAGCGTGACTCTGCTCTTTTTTGTAGACACGCCGTTGCAAAAATTCTTGTCTTTCAGCATTTTGTACTCTTGCAAGTCACATAGTTGCTGTTATTAAGAATGTATTTCCTTTCTATTCCTAGCCTCTTGAGTTTCATGTTTTTCTCTTAAATATATAATCCCATTAAAGAGATGGGATGCTCAATGACATCATGCTATACCTATAGAAAGATATTTATATTTGCCATTGGTTGCTGTTATATTACAAACCAAAAAACCAAAAACCAAAAACCACCCACATTTTGAATTGAAGAGATCACTTGGTTCTGGAACCAGTCATTTTCTGTGGGTGTGAATTCACCCTCTAAGATCCTCTGCAGCAGCCTGCATGGTTTCCTCATGCTTCCCAGCACGTGTGCAGGAGGAAGAGGTTGCCCCAGTCAGCATTCCCACAGTTCCCAGACCTTACAAGGGCTGAGGCCCCAGAATCTTTCTGGCATTGTCCTGGTCAGTATGCCCTCCCTTCCTACATTAGAGTTGTGCTCCTGCTTGCACATCTACTATGTGGGTTATTGACTTCCCAAAGCTAACAAAAAAGAGGCATAAAATATAAGTTAATAAAGTTAAGATCAGTTTTTAGGGCATCCATAATAATATTCAACAACTAAAATCTTCAAACAAAAAGAAATCCACTCACCAAAAAAAAGGACTCTTTCAACCTTTTTTTTCTAAAAATACCATGTTCCTTCCAGATAAAAGAAGATAATATATGTTATAGTTCCCAATTTTGGTATCCCATTTTCTTCTACAGTACTTTTAGAGGCGTCTTTATTTGTGATCAAGGGAATACCTGTAAATATCTAACCATCTAATTATGAACTAACCATCTAGTTAGCTTTTTGATATAGAGAGTATTGATTTTACATTCAGGTATTGGCACTGGAGAAATATTTTTTTCTAGCACTTGTGGACTTTTTTTAAAGGTGTGAACAAAAGGTAAAATAAGCAGGCACTCTACTGATGATTGAATGGCTCTCCTACATCCACCGTATGAACTTTCTTAGTCTGAGTCCTTTCTTAATTCACAATGTATTCTCTTCATTCCAGGAGATCAGAAATGGTGTTACCACAAAGGGTGAGACTCTCAACTGGCTGAAATCCAGACTTAAAATTTTAATTGAAGTTTCTTCTGAGAATGAAGCCCAAAAGCAAGGAGATGAGCTGGCAAAATTATCTAGTTCTTTCAAGGCTCTTGTGGCTTTGTTGTCAGAGGTATACTATTTACTCATACTCTAAATAGATAGTTTTGGGTGAGGAGTCTGGTGGGTTCTGTTTCTTTTGGTTGTGATTTAAGAAGCAATTATATAAAGAAAGTGTATTTCAAATACAATAGTTAAGATACTTACTCATATGAAGATTGGTGGGGAAGATATTTGAATTATGGTCCATGCCATTATTGGATGTGTTGGTTCAGAGTAACAACCTATATTTAAAGTACAAAGCTTACCAGATCCACACTTTTTACTCTTACTAAAAGCATTGTTTCATGGTCAGTTGAAGGTATATTATGAGGTTAAGAACGTAGGCTTGGGAGTCAAATAAACCCAGAGTTAAAGTTTAACTCTGATAGCCCACTTCCTGTGTAATCTTGGGCTTGTCACTTAACATCTCTGGGCCTTGACTTTCTTACTTATAAAACAAAGCTAGAAAAACTTACCCCTAAAATGCAATAATATATGTAAAGCACTTAGAATATAGTGCCTGAGAGTGAATGCTCAATAACCAGTAGTTGGTAATAATAAAATATTCAATGTTAGCAGACCAGTAAAATCTGTTTTATGCAAGACTTAAACTTCTTGATATATATTTCAGTGTTTATATTCCTCTATGGATTAAAATACACAAACCTATTTACTTCATTTCTAGTAGGGCCCCTCTACCCTCGGCGAGAACATTTTTTACCAACCAGGTTGTCATGCCTGTCTAATGAATTTGTGCATGGGACGATAATGTAAGAATGGAAAGTTGAATAGATAGCCATCATTATTTCTTGAAGTCATTTATGAACTTGCATGGAAAAATGATCATCTAAGTGACTTAAGCTTCCATGATTCTGAAGATTTAGAATCTTCTAGAGATGTCCCTAATCTAACAGTTTGGTTAATTAACCTTTTATATTTTGAATGCATGTAGATCCACTTAAGACTCTAGCAGAATTTACATAAGCCAAAAATACTCTGAACTGCTTGTGATTTTAGTTTTATGTGTGAATTTTGATATTATGTGTCCATTTTCTTAAGAATTTTTGACAAATTGAAAATAGTAATAGGATTAATCAAATTTTGGAACAGGAGTTATTCCAACCTTTTGATATCCATCTTTCATAGCAATAGTCCAGGTAGTATAGCCACTACCATACTTTAAGTAGAATTCTGACATCATTCTCCTGTACTCTTTCTTTGATCAAGAAGGTAAGACGAAAAGTAAGGATTATAGTTTTAAAAAGTAAATATACGTGCAGGTGATCTTTGATCCAAGACTTAACAAATAGGTTTAGTCACATTGATAGATGAGTTTATATTTTGTTCCTCCCCCGCCCACACACACATAAAACACTTTGTCAGCCTTTAAAATTAGAAATTATTAGTCTCCCTAACACTTGACCAAAACCATTTATTTACTTTATCTTCCAAGTACTCTCATGACACTGTCCATAGGACTTGTAGCAAAAATCTGCCCCTAACAAATACAGACAGGAAGTCTTTGCACACCTATCTACCTTAAACTTCATAGTTTATATTCATACCCTTCTATGCTACTCAATCATTAGTAAAACCAAAGAAAGAGGAAGGGAAAACATTCATTTTGTTCATGTAAGGATTTATATTAAAAGATGGATTTGACACATTCAGTCCATCCTTTGATTATAATCCATTTAATATTTAAATTAATGTTGAACACAAAGTGTTTGCAGTTGTCCACTATAAGAAAATGAGGCTGTGGATAGACTGGCAGTATGTAATGATGAGTCAATGAAAGCTGTGATTTACTGAGATCTGGAGTTTGTGATTTTCATTCGGTGGTCTTCTTACTGTTTGGAGAATAGCACACTCACGCCCCTGGGACAAGCTCAGAGAAGAGGGTCAAAGAAAAGGATGGGATAAGAATGGAGAATCTGAAAGGCTTCTGTGGAACACAAATGACGTGCTATGTGAAAATGATGATCGTAGTGAAGATGGAGAGCGATAGACTTTGAAAACAAAAGATGGTGGTCACCCTGCACTAGAGGAGGCAGAAATGAGACAGAAAAGGAAGCTGAAAATTCAGGGAAAAGAATTCACCAAAGAACCACAAAATTAGCAATTATATTATGTTTTATGTAAAAATATTGGAAGTACATTTTCAACAAATACTCTTTATTCTTTTCATTTGTTCCCCTCTACAATTTTTTTCCTTACTTTAAATAGGGTGGACTTAGCTTTCTTATAACGCATTTTTATAATTTTATAATTTATGATTGGATTTTAGTCATGGGACTGTCATTACAGGGATCCAGGAAATAAAACATAAAATGTAACCACTTTCACTATCACTATCCTGCCCTGACTGCCAGGTTGAGTGGGCAAAGAGGGCCGTATCCGATGAGGCTTCAATTCCCATAAATGGCTATGCAGTTTAATAATAACTAAATAAACCTCAAAAACATAAGAAAAAATAAAAGAGATCTGTGTATATATTTCAAGTTACGGAGATGGACTTTGCACATATTCTTAGAATATTCAAGATTACATGAGCATCATATGAGTTATAATTTTTTCATGAAAATCTAGGTTGAAAAGATGTTAAGCAACTTTGGGGACTGTGTCCAGTACAAAGAAATAGTGAAAAGTTCCCTTGAAGACTTAATTTCTGGCTCTAAAGAAGTCCAGGAGCAGGCTGAGAAGATTCTGGACGCCGAAAATCTGTTTGAAGCACAGCAGTTACTTCTTCATCACCAGGTAGGATGCCCTTTATCCAGGGCACTTATGCAAAGTTTGTTAGTCACTGACAGAACCAGGGAGGTGAAGAGACCTGTATGTCTGAGAGTAAGGACAAAGGTAAAGGTAAGGGGTGGGGGTGAGGGGGTCAGGAAAATGGGGGTCCAGGTGAATGGTTAAAAAAATTTTGGCACCTCTGTTCTCTGTTAAATATTAACGATTTCAGAAGAGCCTGTAAGATAAATTCTCAGCCTGAGTGATTTGATGACATCAAAAAGTTCAAGGAATATTATGGAGAAAAATTTGATTTAGCTATGAAATCCTTCATAAAACTTGCTCAGTTATCCTTTTCATAACAGAGAAGGAAAATGTAGAGATAAAAATACTCCATATTTGAGATCACTGTTCCTTGTCATTCTGTTATAATTCTGCTCTTCAATTTACAACTTAGAATACCTCTCAGTTTGGAAAATTATAACTTACATGAAGTGCCAGACCTTTCAGGATAGTATGCTTTTATGAAGGATTAGAACTGGAAGTGAAGAAATTCTGGTACATGTATTGATAATAAACAATTTTAACCAACTTACTTGCCGAACTCAATATAAGTAGAAGTATGATTCAAATAAAATATGTTAATGACAAAATCCTAGTTAACATAATGTATAGCAAAATGCTAGCTAATTTTATATATAATAATATATGAACACGGAGGTGGCATTAAAAGTATATGTAAAACAGCAGCCTCTAGGCTTTACAGATTTATTTAATAATTATAAAAAGACGGTGAGTACAAAAAAAATAATGCTTGGTATTACATTGTTCTCAATCATTGTAAAAGTTGTGTTTGGATTTAAAGAGAAATATGTAATTATAGATATTTACATTAACATTTTAAAACTCTTCACAGTTCTTGGACCAGGTGCTTGGTTATATGCCTGTGTTTACTTTGTGAAAATTCATATGGTATACACCTGAGATTTGTCTACCATTGTTTGTACATTATACCTCAATAAAATATCTATTTTAAAACAACTTTCCCCATATATCTTAGCAGGTTTATCATTCTGAATATACCCAGGAATTAAATCTCTTAATATCAGCATTTTTACAGCATAAATGATAAAAAAAAATTAGAGTTAGGACTTCATGTTTTTAGGCAAAAACAATTCTTTAGGGAGAATCATGTTAGATGAATAGTTTTGTCAAATTCCTTCTGGAGTATTGCACAAAATGCTAAATGTCTAATTTGCACATAGTTAAAACACCAATATCAAATTAATTATGTTGTTTATCATTAAAAACATAAAATATTGATAAATAAGGCCCATTTTGACCAACTTAGAGTCCCCATTGCCATTTTAACTGTTCACATTACCTTTTTCTTAAAGATTTTATTTATTTATTTATTTGAAAGAGAGAAAAAGAGCATGAGCAGGGGTGGGGAAAAAGGGAGAAGGACAAGCAGAATCCCCACTGCCCACTGAGCAGGGAGCCTGGCGGGGGGCTTGATCCCAAGACTCTGAGATCATGACCTGAGCTGAAGGCGAATGCTTAACTGACTGAGCCACCCAAGTGCCCCTATTCAGATTAAGTGTTAAAAGACAGTTTGGGCCCACAGTGCAGTGAGGTTGTGTCTTTCGGTACCTCTTTTAGACTGTTGGTGTTTATGTCCTGCTTAGCCACTTCGAGAGTAACATTTACACCCATCTGTTGTCCAGCAAAAGACAAAGAGGATTTCTGCAAAGAAGAGAGACGTACAGCAGCAGATAGCGCAGGCTCAGCAGGGAGAAGGTGGGCTGTCCGGCCAAGGCCGGGAGGAGCTTCGGAAGCTGGAGAGCACCCTGGACAACATGGAGCACAGCAGGGAGAAGCAGGAACGCCGCATTCAGGTGGGAGACCAGAAATCTAGAACCCTGTTAACCTCCAGGTCACATCTCTTTACATCTCATAATGGGAGCCAACGTTGGTTCCCGCCTCTGATGCTCCAGCATTGTGTGAAGTATTGATATGAGTTATCTCTTTTAATCATCACAACAGCCTCAGGAGATAGGTACTATAATGAGCACATTTTGCCAGTGTGGAAGCTTAAACAGAAACAGCTGGAGGACTTTACCCAAAGTCACAGAGCAGTGATCAATGATAAAGCCAGAATTTTAATCCACACTTGTCTGAATCCAGGAATTAACACTGGATCATTGCACTTTTCTGGGCAGTCCAGCAGCCACACATTCATGCTTTATCATGATCTTGACACTTTTAAAAAGTTTTTGAATTCTTGCCACCTGCTCGCTACCCACTCCCCTTCTTTCTGTTTCTCCCTTTTATTTTTTCTGTTTTTGAAAAAGACTGGGAAGCTCTTTTTTTCCTTTATCCCTTGTGCACATTTCAAGTAATATCCTTAGATTCTTAGGGCTTTACAGCTGATAGAAAACTCAGCGTGCTAGTCTACACACCCTCCTTATTGTAGATGAATTTAAACATGGAATGAAATTCTTACAGGAGACTAATTAGGATCATCTTTGTTCAGCATAACTGCGTGAAATTTGAACAGAGTTAACTGGAGGTTGACACCCTAACAAATGAATGGAAATGTGAACAATATTTTGTGACACATGTTGATAATTCATAACATGATATGTTTATTTTTTTTTCAAATTTAGGTCACATTAAGAAAGTGGGAGCGATTTGAAACAAACAAAGAGACAGTGGTCAGATACCTTTTTCAAACAGGTTCCAGCCATGAGCGCTTCTTGAGTTTCAGCAGTTTGGAAAGTTTATCTTCAGAACTGGAACAGACAAAGGTATATCAGTATGACCGTACGATTTCTTGGTACTCATGATTCAGAAGAAAAACTGTTCCCATCCCTTATGACCATTAATTATTATAATCATTAATTTAATCAGTACGTCTTGTTTATTGATCACCCACTCTTCAACACACTGGTCAAGTTGCCCTGGGGAATGAAATAAATAAGACTTAAACATCAAGAACTAAGAGAAATTTTTATTAAAGTGGGAAATGCTTAGTTCCCTCATAGATGAATGCATTTTAAAAAAAACATCTTTCTGAACGCAGTATTATTTTCAACTGAACCTTGAAGGGCAGGTGAGACATAGAAAAGCAGAGTGTGGGACAACACATGAGCATTCCTATAATGGCAAATAGCATGAAGTATGAGAGTATATGGAGATTCTGTTATAAGGCAGAAAAGTGGAGGTACAGTTGTGAAGGAAAGTTGGGCCATATCACAAACACTGGAAGGTCTAAGCAACATAGAACCCTAAAAGTTTTTAAGAAAAAGGGTTACATGACCGGAGCTATACTTTAGGTAGATGCATTTTTTAAAAAGATATTTATTGATTGATTGATTTGAGAGAGAGGGAGCACAAGCATATGCAAGCAGAGGGAGGGGCAGAGGAAGAGGGAGAGAGAATCATCTAGCAGACTCCCTGCTGAGCATAGAGCCCCATGCAGGGCTCTATCCCAAGACCATGAGATCATGATCTGAGTCAAAATCAACAGTCACCGCTCAACCGACTGAGCCGCCCAGGGGCCCCTAGGGAGATACATTTTTAAAGGTGAAAGACTGGTGTCATGGGATCCAATTAGAAAGTTATTGCATGTGGGTGTTAATATAGGCATGAATTAGGGTAATGGGGATGGCAGTGGGGACAGATGCAAGAGATAGAGAGTAAAGGAAAGGAAGATGTTACCCAAGGTTCTGAGCCTGACAGGCACAATGGGAGTGAGACAGGAACGTGAAGGAGTGGCTGTCAGTTGAGGAAGATGACGGACTCAGTAAGGGACAGATTGAGGTCGAGGCTCAGTAGTGTGTGCTTCATGAGCCCAAGCCCATAAGCCCAAACACCTTAGACAATCAGAGCAGACCAATACATTGTCTGAAGCATTTAGAGAGTTGTACAATTTCTTTTGGTTCCTTTTGCACATATTTTGGGTTTATAGAAATGACTGAGTAGTATAGAAATGTGTTAGCCAATGAATCAGAAAGAAGACTCATATCCTTTTGTTAGTAGCCTTCAGCAAGTAAACTGCTGTGCTGCTTTTTTCTTACCCGTAAAAGGCTTCTCTGTCTCACATACTGACAATTTTGTATTATCTCTCCTAGTATTAACTCACTGAGAAGTTTGAAGTCTTATAAAGCTACAGAATTTTTCAATTCTGTATGATTTTCATCAGTCATTTAAATAGAACATCATTTTTAACTTTAATTTTACTTTATATATTAAAAATATATCAGGTGTCTTTTATAAATACAAACAGATTTATTGGATTAATTATCGTGGGTGTTCCACCCAAGTTCTATGCAGAGTTTCTGATACCTTGTGGTTCTGATCCCTTTGAATAGGTTTATCAGCTGTAGATAAAGCAAATGTGACCTTTTTAGTCTTACTATCAAAATTTTCTTTAGCTAATAATCTTGCATACTTTGGGATTGATTTACTAATGTGAGCTAACATTTATTTTATTTATTTATTTATTTAATATATATACATATATAAATATGTATATATGTGTATATATATATATATGCTGGTATAATCACTTGATGTTTATCATCTTCTTTAATCTCCAAAACAATCCTAAGAAATAGCTGTCATTATATATCCTATTGTATAAAGGAAGCAATATACAGTACAAAGGTTTTTTTTAATGATTTTATCCAAGATCTCAGAGTTACTAACTGGTGAGGTTGGCATTCAAACCTAAGAGGCCAGAGCTCAGAGCACACACCTTTAGCCACTAGATTTTTCACTGAAAAACCGAGCTACTTTACTGTTTCTGTATGTTGTTGCACAAGCACATGTAATCTAAAATAATTGTTCTCTACTTCTTTGCTCACTTGGCATTGTTCTTACAGCCTTCACTCCATCTGTAGCCCTTGCGTGGTTGTGCTAAAGAACTTGAGTGCTTTCTGTCTGCCAGTGTGTGGTGGGAAGTCCATAGCAGTATCCTGTTTATTCTTTACAGCAAGACTTGACTGATGAGGAAATGAAAATTCAGAATTATGTGACTCAAGGTCACACAGCTAGTGAAGGACAGAGCCTGGTTTCAACTCTAGACCTATCTGATGCCAGAGTCCATCCTTTCCTGCTGCATCCTACCATCATTCATGTCATCTTTTTAGGACTTAGAGATAAAGCCTTATAAAATTATTCTATTTTGGCTCAATTTGTTTTTTTTTAAGATTTTATTTATTTGACAGAGATAGAGACAGCCAGCGAGAGAGGGAACACAAGCAGGGGGAATGGGAGAGGAAGAAGCAGGCTCACAGCGGAGGAGCCTGATGTGGGGCTATCCCATAATGCCGGGATCACGCCCTGAGCCGAAGGCAGACGCTTAACCGCTGTGCCACCCAGGCGCCCCTCAATTTGGTTTTTATCAACATCGTCCTATCCTTTGAATTCCTCTGCATTGCACTTTCCCCATACCTAGCTCTTACAGAAGGCTCTTAGAGTGAACGTATGTATGCATTTTCAGATATAACTCCACTTTCTCCATGGTTTTCCTGGGCTCTGGGAAACACTAGGGGGAAAAATACTGTTTACACTTCTGATTCTGTTCGTGGGGTTCTGAGAGATTATGCTGTGATTCAGTCTTCACAAATGAATCCACCATGACTGTAAGTTCATGTACAGCAACAGTGGATGCTTATAACCACAGAATTAATGTGACATCGGCAAATAACGATTCTTTTTTTTTTTTAAGATTTTATTTATTTATTCGACAGATATAGAGACAGCCAGCGAGAGAGGGAACACAAGCAGGGGGAGTGGGAGAGGAAGAAGCAGGCTCATAGCAGAGGAGCCTGATGTGGGGCTCGATCCCAGAACGCTGGGATCACGCCCTGAGCCGAAGGCAGACACTTAACTGCTGTGCCACCCAGGCTCCCCGGCAAATAACGATTCTTAAGATATTATGAATCTATCATGAAAAGGAAGCTGTACTTACCCGTTTTTATTCTGCCAAATTGCTGGGTACTTCTCTCAAGTAATGTTGATATTTCTAGGAGGAATTTAAGTTTTTCAAATGTGAAGATACAACAGTATTATGTAGTAACTATCTTACATGGCATTATGTAATAATTCTGGGAGATATTCTGTGGGAAGAGGTGGCCGTCAGAAGTCTTACCTTTGAAAATATTTACTGCAATTTCTTCTTTATCTATTTTGGAGAGCAGAGTTTCTGATCAAAATTTAAACCTCCCATGGCTGTCTCTTGTATGAGAAGAAATGAGACACTAAGCTAATTTTTTTCACACAAGATTATCTCTGGAGTTAGCTTTTTAAATTCAGCTTTCAGGACATTTGTCTGACAAAATTCAGGTAACAGCTAAAATGTACTAATGCTTCACCCGTATTAAATTCATTTTTGAATCGAAGTAGTTCACTATTAATGAAAATCAGTATGAGAATTTTATAAACCATTTTGTCCTCAATTTTATGTGAGGGACATAAAAAAAGCAATAATAGGTACCTGCTAGAGTGCCAGGCACTTAAAAATGAAATTGCTAATGAGATGCTAACAGTAACCTTACAAGAAAAGCATTACTATCTGCATTTTATATGAAAGCCTGTAAAATAATCCACAAAAGTCAAACAACTAGTAATTAGCAAATCTAGAGTTTTAGTTCAGGTTCGACTGCTTAAGAGCTTATCTTCTTTTCATCATGTAGTATAGGTATATAGTGAATAAGATTTAACAACATTAAGATCAGATTATCTCTCCTTTTAGGGAACTAGTTAACAATATGTTTCTTTATAGTTAAATATCAGTGATACACTGTATTGACTAAAATATTCTTCAATTAAATAAAAAATATTTATATTAATTGGCCTAGAAATCTCTTATCTCTATGATTGAAAATAATCAATCACTATCAATCGTTGCCTGAATGGGGCCTGTAATAAACTAACGTATTTGTTGATAAGTTAGTCGTTATAATGCAGCTCAGAATTCTAAGCAATAAACCCAAACCAGGAAACAATGGAAAAAGATTTTTGTGAGAATTTTTGGATAACTATAAAGGTAGATATCTGACTGTGTATATGAAATGAAAGTAATCTAGTCAAGCGTTTATTCTGGTCATGATGAAAACAAGTCTGTCTTATTCCTAAGACTATTCTATACTAAGATTCATGTATGTGTCCATCTATCTAGCCATCCTTCTATTCTAGTACAGACTCTGCAAGTGTATACAGTTTAGTTGAGGGCAGAATTTAATAGAAGATGCCTTCCTAACAATTATAATCTTTTTCTAGGAGTTTTCTAAACGAACAGAAGGTATTGCAGTCCAGGCTGAAAATCTTGTGAAGGAAGCTTCCGAGATACCACTTGGGCCCAAGAATAAGCAGCTGCTTCAGCAGCAGGCCAAGTCAATCAAAGAGCAAGTCAAAAAATTAGAAGACACACTTGAAGAAGAGTACGTGCTTGACAAGTCCTAAACTTTCTTCTCTGAGATAAAGTTTCGTACAGTCTTTCCTGTATATTGTATTCAAAGCATTCCTTTAAAATCTCAAAGTGTCTGTGTATTTCAGCATGTTTTGAGGAAGCAACTCACAGTTCAAAAGAAAGTATCACCAAGACAGAAACCATCGTCTATATAACAGAGCAGAAAAATATAAGGGATGTGGTTTTTGCATTGTAAACTGACTTTGTTCATGAGAAAGCCATATCTATTCAATTCTGTGGCCTTCATACAATCTCAAAAAAGAACCAATATTTAAAATAATTTTTTCTGCTGTCACCAGTTAGAGGGAAGAAGAGATATTTTGGTTGTGTAGATGCTGGGCCTAAATATGTGTGGTGTAGACCAAGCGTCTCCATCTCCAAGAAGCTCACAGAGCTCGTTCACAGTGCCTCAATATTCGAATTGTCACTGATTGATATACTGCTTCCAAAAATTAACTTCAAAAATTTATTTTGCTTTTCAATATTTAATATTTGTTTATCTAAAAAGAAAGAAAAAGTAGTTCGGCCTGTAGTATGCTATTACGTGCAAAATAAACACAAAAAAAACTTGGAGGGGATAAATATATGAAGATATGGCCAGCATTCCTCAACATAGTATGGCTGCACATTTTTATGAAAGGTTCTTTACTGGCAAATCACCAACACATATTATTCTTAAGATACAGGACATAATTTCTAAGGTGGATTTTAAAATGTAAAATTTGTTTTTAATACTAGTAACACCTTGAAATTAACGTTGTACATTTGCCTAAATTTTAAAATTTTTTAAATAACGTAAAGGAAATTATGACTTAAAATTTTGAGAACTTTATATTAAATATTATCCATCAAGTTACAGAAATAAACTCAGAATTTATTAGAAAAGAAGCTACTTTTATTAGAAATATCCATTTGAATCTATTTCATTTGAAAACTTGCAATATGACTTAGCTTGCTTCACCTGTACTGATGAGAGCATTAGGCACACCCAGGGTATACATTTGAGACTGCAATATTATTTAATTTAACATTCAGTGATGCCATTGCATTCTTATTGATGTCTTCAAGTGCCTTTTGGTAAACAGGGAAATTCTTTCATTTTTTTTTTAACCCAAGGGCGTATCAGTTCGATATACTGTTAGTTTCTTAGTCTTTTTCTAACTAAAAGCCATAATCACATGATTATATACACATAGCTAATATAAACTGGACATCTATAGTTGAAATTTTGTTCACTAGATTTATAACAAATAAAGCCCAAAATTTCTAAAAGCAGTTAGGGTGCGGTGCTCATGTACAAGAATGTATGAGTCTTTTGGAATCAAGACTGGACCAACTCAGAGAACAGCTGAAATAGTTATAGATTATAAATCGCAGGCTTAGCTCTAATGATAGAAACAGTTCCTGTAAGGCAGCATGGGATTCATATTACAAGCTCTCTCTTGACTCATAGAGGTGCATTCTATAAAGATCTTTGAGTATAGAGCATCCCTGCAGTATCTCTGCTCTAAGAGCAAAAGGACCTTGTCCATAAAAACAGGACTGCTCAAGGACTCTGTGCACGTAATCTATGTGGGCAGCGTATTAAAAGTCCTGGCAACTACTGGTCACGTGCAGAGTTTACCTAGATTATACCTGGATTCAAACCCCCTTTGGACCCAGCTATATTTTGCTTGAAGCACAGTTCCATTCGTAACATAGTGTAGATACTACCTCGTTAAATGCTCATTCTCAGAGGAGAGAGATAGGAAGACTTGAGGCCTGACTACTCAGATCAAATGTGCATTTTTTTCCTGTTCCAGTACTTTCAATTTTGACATGGTCACAAATGCCTTTGCTTTCTTTTCATCTGGTGATTTAAAGAAAATTGTATTGTTGTTTTCTATTAAAATATTGCATTTTATTTACTTAATTTGGTTAATTTTAGTATTAAAACCATGGAAATGGTGAAAAACAAGTGGGATCATTTTGGCAATAATTTTGAGATCCTGTCCATCTGGATAACTGAGAAAGAAAAAGAACTCAATGCCTTGGAAACTTCATCATCTGCCATGGACATGCAAATCCACCAGATTAAGGTGATCTGCTCACACGTTACGTTTATGATCCATGTCTAGCTTTTAAGAACTCCCTTCTTACATTTCATCAAATGCTAGTTGGCCCCACGACAAAACTTTCATTGCTATGAGACTCTATTAAAATTCAATTCACACAAAATGCTGAGCTGAGAGGTCTTGATTGATACCGGGCAACATTTTATAGTTGGAATTATGTATTAATATTTTCTGACTTATGCATTCAAAGTCAGTATTGTGTGCAATATCATTAAAATGTTTTTATGGTTACATTATTCTTTTCCTTGATTTTGAATTAACCCCATTGGAGTGTTCTGTTGATTCATCTATACAACATGAAATATATTCATCACCTACAATTGTACTTTTTAAGTGTTACTCAAATGTCTGGTTCAAGTATTGGTGGCATTTACCCTCACAAACCACAGGGAGGAGCAATTACTTTCTTTAGGTGAAGCCAACAGATTCCACTGCTCTAATGCCTTTATTTAGGATGATGCCCTTTGGGCACAGACTGAAATGCTCTGATACTTTAGCTCTCCCAACTCGAAAATGACCACGTGTATAGACTGTCAGTGTTCACTTCGTTCAAATAGTTTAAGAAAAACTGGGCTGAAAAAAATGAATTATCTTTCTTTTATACAGTTTTTATGCAACACACTTTCAAAATGCAACCACTTTTTCTGTCTAATCTCTCTTTTTTTGGAATGGGAAAACTCTCTGCCATTTCATTCAATTAAAAATAGTAAAATAAATACCAAGATATCACATTATGGCTCAGAGCAAGTCATTACCGTGTGCACAGTGGAAGGTGCAATGTTGCTTAGCTATGATTACATTGCTGTGCAAATTATCCTGGTTTATCACACATCTTTTGCAATTAAGGATACACGGAATCTGGTATGTGGAGTCTGCTTACGTCTTGCGTGGTATACTAGGGAAAACAGATGTTAACCCACTAAGGAATATTCATGAAATATGTTTAATCTCTGAAACTCTTTCTAAAAGTTGTCATTTGATCATGTCACTACAGCCTAAGTAAGCAAAGAATAGCACATTTAAATAGCCTTATCAAAAATTTTCTTTCAAAAGTTTTTGGCATACAATTTTTAATGTGTTTATTCTTGCTATAATTCATTTTATTATTTAAACCTTAATTCCAGGACTTCTGAAATATATCAGTGATCAACTGCCATCGCCTCTTTACTCTTTGGGAAACAAAATGATTACACATTTTATTTTTAAATATATAAACATTCAATTGTAGATTTCCATGCCATTAGACTAGAAGTACATTTTAATATTCCAAATGGTATTTTGAAAACATCTAAAATGTATTAAATGAATATGAATAGTAGGAAAAAAGTATTTGCTAGAAATAAGCAAAGTGTGACATACACTAGTACTGTGAAATTTAGGCTAATAGGTTCATGTTCTGTTTCCACACAGAAGACCACATTATAGGAAGCATTAGAAATAAGGTAACACTTATCATAGAGTTTCACTATAAAACAATCTTAGGATTAAAATTAATGAAGCACTTGCCTTGTCATAAAGACATTTTTCTATAAGGCCATTTTTATTCTTCATTACATGCTATTCCAAATTGATTTTCTTATTCTTAATAACTTACAAATGATAAGAACATACCCTGGATTCATCTTCCATCTTCCCCTTTTGGATTAAAATCCAACAATATGATTACATAGTTTACATTAATGAATTTGTTGGTAACATGTATTAATTACTCTAAAAACTAAGAAATTTTGTCTTATTTTAGATTGCTTCACTGAGGTATTGCAAGCATCTAGAACAATTTTGGCACATAGGAGACACCAAGCATATATTTGTTGAATTTATGAATAATTTTTATTAAAAAAATCACTTTGAAAAACAAAAAAGAAAGGTTGTATTCGTGTTCAAATAACAAATATCTATTAGATATACCACTGTAGTCATGCATATGAAAAATAAAAATAAATAAGCGATGAGCACCTGGCACTAACCTTACTTCTAATTGTCTCATCTAGACAGAAGTTATCTGACTATGTTGTCTCATGTAGGCAAAAGTCACACATTTTTTTTCTAGGGTAACAGTATCCTCCATTTAAATTATTCGAAACTGAGACTTGTCTGAATTTTTGGCTCTATTTGATTGGAAGATTTGGCTCTTTTTCTCAGAGAAATCATTTTCATTCTCTTATGCATAAATAAGCCTCTGTGTTTATGACAGACATGCCTCGTCCGCCCCACACACATCCTTGGTGTCTTCCAGTACTTTCCATGCGTTGGCTAATATATAAAGTGTCATCCTGCTCCAAATGGGAACGATAGTATGGAGGTTCTTCACTGTGAGTCCACAGCTAATGAGTAAAGCAGTGGTTCAGAGAGGCAGCAGAGACAGCAGCAGCATTGCCTGGGGAGCTGTTAGAAATGCAAAGTCTTGGCCTCCCCTTAGACCTGCTGAGCCTGAGTCCCTGAGGGTGGGGGCTAGGTGTCCCAATGTATTCCAAATTTGGAAACCACTGGCATAAAGGCAATACATTTGCAAAGACTGGTTTTAGGTAAGAGTGGAATCAGAAAAGCTTTTAGTTCGGTAAATATGAAGTACTCGGCTACATTTGAGAAAAATTAAATGAATGTCAACATTAGCATTTCTAGGAGTTACTGGAACACACTGCTTCTCAGATCTGCTGCAAAAGGCTTGACTCTTTGAATAAGCAGGGAATTCTCTTTACCTTTAGAGATACTTCTTGTTTGGTAAAACGTGAAATACAAAGATGAAAAATAGGAAATACAGGAACATGTCCCTGCTTGCTTCTCTGTGACAGGGGTAGCTCTTTCTCTTTATTCTCTATGCAGCGAGCACAACCACCATCACCTTGTATTTTTCAGACATTATCTGCTTATCTCTCCTCCCCAAATAAGGTCAGGAAACATACCCTGTTTGTTCATAGCTGTTCTCTAATGGTCCAAGTGTGTTGAAATGTCAGCTAAGAAGACATCTCCTGATTTTATCTCTGTGCAGATAATCTATTATTTCAGGAAGACAAGCTTGCTCAGTCTACATTGTCATTTTTCTTGTTTTAAATATTAGGTCACAATTCAGGAAATAGAAAGCAAGATCAGCAGCATTACAGAATTAGAAGAAGAAGCTCAGTCTTTTGCTCAGTTTGTCACCACTGGAGAATCTGCACGAATCAAAGCCAAGCTGACACAAATAAGAAGGTACTGGGAAGAGCTCCGAGAGCACGCACAGTGTTTGGAAGGAACAATCCTGGCACATTTATCTCAGCAGCAAAAGTTTGAAGAGAATCTTAGAAAGGTAAGAATGGGTCCGTGCATGCAAAAGTTATCATTTCCTATTGCATTTATAATGAAATGCAATAAGTAATCCAGAAAGAGTGGACTAAGGGAAGACACGATTTGCGAACCATTTGCCAAGCTGTCAATGATGACTAAGGTTTTAATTATTCATGTGATACCTTTTTTGAAGGAATATAAAAATGTCATTATATGTTGTGTTCAGATAGGCATTAAAGCTTATCTATTCCTTTCATATAACGGGACACACTGATTTTAGATTTTTTAAAATATATATATTTTAATCATTTTATTGAAAGTTATCCGAGAAGATAGGCATGCTGCTTCCTTGGTAACTTTTTCCTGCCTTGATGTACATTTTTCCCACCATTATCTTTATATTTCACTAATGTTTTAGATCCAGAAGTCTGTGTCTGAATTTGAAGATAAACTTGCTGATCCAATTAAAATATGTTCTTCAGCCACAGAAACATACAAAGTTCTCCAAGAACATATGGTAAGAGGAATTTGATAATTCCTGCTTGAAAACACAGTAAATGTTTTTATGACAGTTAAAATTGAAAGGATTTTTATGTTACTTGAGAAATGATATAGATCAAACATGTTCACATAACACAAGAAATACGAGTAGGCAAATAAGTCATTATTAAAAATGCATATTAAAGGAATATTCATTTACAGCATTTCTTTCTCATACTTAGGACATGTGACTTTTTCTGATTTTAACTTTAATAAATTCTTTTACTTCTTGCGGGCATTATAAAAAATTCAGTGTACCTAAAAACATACATGTGCATAGGAGATTTTAGATTTTAACCCACAACAGTCAGATGTACAAAGAATATGTCCTCACTAACCTTTTACCAATGACTAGCTTTTTTGGTCTGCTGCCTGAACTGGATGACTACGGTGGGATGTTCGCAGAGCAACAGATGCCTTTGGTGTGATTTACAGAAAGAAGCAAAGAGGGAGAATCAGGCACAGGGAAAAACTAAAAAGAAATATGTTACTAAAAAAGAATATATCTGTTACCCCCATATATGTGCACGTGTGCCGAAGGAGGGAGCTGCAGTGGTAGAAAGCAAAGAGTTGACAAAGGCACATCTAGGAAGGGGAGTGGAATTTATATCATTCGAATAATCACAACAAGAATGTGGGCGCCTGGGCGGCTCAGTTGGCTAAGTGTCTGTCTTTGGCTCAGGTCATGATCCCAGGGTCCTGGGATGAGCCTCCATCAGGCTCCTTGCTCAGGGGGGAGTCAGCTTCTCCCTCCCTCTGCCTCTCTGCCCTTCTTGTGCTCTGTCTCTCTCTCTCTGTCTCAAATAAATAAAATCTTTTAAAAAATTCATTTTTGTGCTATTTAGGTTATTTTTTTAATGTACCTACCCAAAACATGAGGAAAAGTAGGAAAACTGAATTTCATGGAATTATTTTAATAGTTTAGTAAGTTAATAATTGAGTACCAGAGAGGATACTGTTCTATTTTTTCTAGTATTTACATTTCTTAAAGCAAATTATGTTTCTCTGTCTTGATTGATCTCTAAAATGAGCATACAGAAAGAACATAACTCTTAAGATTCTTATGACGATTAAATGAGTTACTATATAAAATGCACATAACATAGTACCTGCCACATTCTGAGGCACCATTAGTATTATTTTTATCACTGATTCCTGATAGCAGCTATGTCAGCCGTAACGCTCCCTGTGTATTTTTTATAGAGATTAAGGCATGTTACGTATAGCTCTTGTAAATTAAGTAGAGTTTTTTTAAAAATACATATTTAGCATTAAAGGAATAATAATTTTCACAAATTATCTGAATCATGAAGGAAAAGTTGAAATTATTCAGATATACAGCAATAAATTCTTATTTGGGGAGAAGCCTTTCTTTTCTCATTTTTGATTTCTGCAGTCATGAAGTAACTCTCCTCACTTTGACTATGTCTCTCTGAAGACCATGGACTGAGGGCAAATTTTTAATGATAATGGGTCTCAAGGAAAACCATAGGCCTCATTTCTTGATGCTGTGCTTTTTTTGCACACCTTTTGCCTCTCGTTAGGATCTCTGCCAGGCCCTGGAGGCACTGAGCAGTGCGGTGGCCACCACCTCAGCCAGCGCCCAGAAGGTCGCTGACAGAGGCTGCTCGGTTCAGGAGGCGGCAGCCCTGCAGCAGAGGTACGAGGAGACGTGGACTCGGGCCAAGGAGAGGCAGACGGCGCTGGAGAACCTGCTGGCCCACTGGCAGAGGTGAGCAGCCTTCCTTCCCGAGTTGGGAGCACGGCTTTCAACCGCCACTCTTAAATAGGAAATTCTGGACCAGCTGTTGGGAAATAATCATCCCAGATGTAAAACACATCAACTCATGTGTCTAATATGGGAAGATCTTGTTGGTCTTTGTCAGAGATGAGGATCCCTAAAGTGGAAAGGATGTATGTGCATCTTTCCTAATACACAGTTATAAACACAGGTACAAATACACATATGCATGTGAAGGGAATGGTTTTCTTACCTTCCATCTAGGAATAAGATAACCAACATTGTATTGTTCGTAATGGTTAGTGTTGGACCTCCAACTTTGGAAGTGTTTCATTTTTGGCGTGATAATTTTGATAAATTTGCCTCTCATCTCTGCTTTCTTTAGACTAGAGAAAGAATTGTCAACTTTTTTAACCTGGTTAGAGCGGTGTGAAGCAATAGCCAGTTCCCCAGAAATGGATATATCTGCAGACAGAGTCAAAGTGGAGAGTGAACTTCAGTCAATACAGGCAAGTTCAAGTTTCAATTTCCTCCTTCTTTGACTTTGAGGATTTCCCACACCCTTGATTCTCAATGACTTTCTAGTTTATTGTAAACTGACATTCCACATTAATCTCCCAAAAAGTTGCTCCTCGGAAACAGTGACTTCTTCCTGCCCTGAGGATAGAGAGCAATCCTCAGTCCACATTGAGGAAAAAAAGTTCTTACCATTTTATAAATACTCTGTGAGGTGTTCTAAGAGATGAAGTCACAACTCCTTTTCTGAAAAATGACACAAATATCTGGTCATATAAAACTATTCCTGTACATGTCTACACAGAGAGTAAATGCTATACAGGTGAGGGGACCAGGAGGAGGTTGAGGCCTCTGCGACATCCACATCCAGGCACAGTGTCCGCCCGGCTGCCTCCCATTATGTTCTGAACATTCCTTGTACGTCCCCATATTCTGGCTTTGTGTGTTTTGTCCTGCTTGGCTTAAGTCCCAGTGCTGCCTTGTGATCCTTCCTGCCATCCATAGGCTGTGTAACCCTTCCTCGGAAACCTTCAGCAGCTTTGCTTGTATCACACGTGTGGCCTCATTAAGGAAGGGGACAAAGCATCCTGACATGCATCTACTATGCACCATGCTACCCTATCATCCCATTTAATACCATATCATGTTGTTAGCTGTCTATATGTGTTTATCTTTATCTCTTATTAGATAGGAACCACAACTTCTATGCACTACTCACAGCACCTTACAGTTCATTGCCTGATTAAAAATAAGTCATTCTGTTGCATGAAAACAAAATGAAGAGCCCTTAAGTTCCCCAGTTTGGCCTAATATAGTCTCTAAATGAAGAAGGAGACCACGTTTCTGGTACCCAGAATTGCATCCCTATTATTTTTAGATATGCATTGTTTCTCTTTAGCAATGGCTTTTCTTTGATTCTCTTTACCTACACAGTTTCTTCATCTTGAAAGAAATTCTACAGCTTCTAAAGTTGCCTCACTTAACAGAACTCAGATTCTGGAAAACTAATTCAGTTTTCAGTAGTATTTTAAATGTTTCCTTAAAAGTTAAGGAGATCCATTCTAAATCAAGTAATAAAAACTCTCTTTAAGCCTGGTCCCAATGACCTCTTTGTTGCAAGAATGCAAAGCCTTTGGACAGCAACCACCTGTGTCACATGGTCCCTCCTAGTCAATCATGCTGGGATGAGATCTAGAGTGTACTCTGTTTTTCTTAGGCCCTGCAAAACGAAGTTGTATCCCAGGCTTCAATCTACAGCAACCTTTTGCAACTGAAGGAATCACTATTCTCGGTGGCCTCCAAAGATGATGTGAAAATGATGAAAGCACATTTGGAGCAGTTGGATGAGAGATGGAGAGATTTGCCACAGATAATTAGCAAAAGGTTAGGTCTTTAAAAAAAGGTGTTTTTTTTTTATATATTGTTCAGTTTTTTTAAATGGTGAGAATATAAATTACGAAAGAGTTTTGTTTGCTTTTTACTTAAGATATTCAGATAAGTATAGAAGGGAAAGAAATCACTTTGTCATTTAAAAAATAAAAAGTGCTTCAGCAAAGGAAACAACCAACGAAACTAAAAGACAACCTACTGAATGGGAGAAGATATTTGCAAATGACATATTCAATAAAGAGTTAGTATTCAATAAAAAAAGGGGGGGTTAGTGTTCAAAATATATAAAGAACTTATACAACCCATCACCCAAAAAACAAATAATCCAATTTAAAAGTGGGCAGATGACGTGAACAGACATTTCTCCAAAGAACACAAACGGAGAGCCAACAGACACATGAAAAGATGGTCAACATCACTCATCATCAGGGAAATGCAAATCTAAAACCACAATGAGATATCATCTCACACCTCTCAGAATGGCTAAAATCAACAACATAGGAAACAACAGGTGTTGGCCAGGTGTGGAGAAAGGGGAACCCTCTTACACTTTTGGTGGGAATGCAAACTTCTGCAGCCAATATGAATAACAGTATACAGGTTCCTCAAAAAATTAAAAATACAATTATCATATGATCTAGTCATTCCAGTACTAGGTATTTATCTAGAGAATGCAAAAACACTAATTTGAAAAGATATATGCACCTCTATGTTTATTGCAGCATTATTCACAATAGCCAGATTATGGGAGCAGCCCAAATGTCCTTCAATAGATGAATGGAGAAAGAAGAAGTGGTACATATCTACAATGGAATATTACTCAGCCATAGAAAAGAATGAAGTCTTGCCATTTGCAACAACATGAATGAATCTAGAGCGTATAATGCTAAGCAAAATAAGTCAGTCAGAGAAAGACAAAATTCCAAGAAATGAAACAAACAAAGAAAAAAAAAGAGACAAACCAAAAAACAGACTCTTAGCTATGGAGAACAAACAGATGGTTACCAGAGGGGAGGTGGTTGGGGGAGGGGTGAAATAGATGAATAGTATTAAGAGTACACTTATTGTGTTGAGCACTGGCTAAAGTACAGAGTTGTTGATTGCTATATTGTACACCTAAAACTAACATAACACTGTATGTTAACTATACTGGAATTAAAATAAAAAAAAAACAAACCTCAAGTGCTCAAAAATCAGCATTTCTGATGAACCTCAGTCCAAAGTTTTTGTCTTACAATTAGAGCAAAAGATCAAACTAATTGAAAAATATTGAAGAAGGTAGGGTTGCTTATGTTTGTATTATTTTTGCCCAAGCTGTTTGTGTATAGGAGAAAAATGGTAATTAAAACTTTGCCTCTCATGCTATTTCTCAACCGAGGCAGTGGCAGTGTGGAGCAGTGCTCAGAGAAGTTGGGGGCACCTGGGTGGCTCAGTCAGTTAAGCCTCTGCCTTTGGCTCAGGTCATGATCCCAGGGTCCTGCGATTGAGCCCCTCATTGGGCTCCTTACTCAGTAGGGAGCATGCCCCTCTCCTGCTGCTCCCCTTGCTTGTGCTCTCTGTCAAATAAATAAATAAAATATTAAAAGAAAAAAAAAGATGAGGTCAGAGAAGTTGATTCTGTGGGGTCCCTCATCAACCACAGTAAGGACATTTGGAGTTTGCCTTTCTGTGTGCAATAGGAAATTGCCTCCGTGTTAAGCTTGGCGGACAATGTTCTGATTACATTAACATCATTCCTGGCTGTTACCTAGAGAGTGAACTGTAGAGCAACAGTGGTTTCTCTGTTACCTAAAGAGTGAACTGTGGAGAGACAGTGGCAGGAGGGAGGCCATTGAGGAGGCCAGGGAAGAGATGAAGCAGTTTAGACCCTGGTAGGTTTGTGGAAACGGAGAGGCTAGCACAGAATATACTGTGTGTGTTGGGGGAGGTGGTATGTACAGATTAGATGTGGTGGTAAAGAAGTGGGGGCATGAAGAATGGCTTGTAGGACCACCACCTCCGGGACAGCGGTAATGTTAACTGAGATGTGGAAGACTGTGAGAGTAAAGGGTTTGAGAAGTAGAAAACATCAAAAAGTTTGGTGAGTCCATGTATGACATCACTGTTGCCCTCAGTTAAGCTTATTGCAACAATATATCATTAACTTTTTCTGTTCACTTGTGGGACATTTTAACGTTAACACCTTTCTCTACGTAGGATTACTTTTCTTCAGACTGTGGTTGCTGAACACCAGCAATTTGATGAACTGCTGCTTTCCTTTTCTGTCTGGATTAAGCTGTTTCTCAGTGAATTACAAACTACTTCTGAGATAAGCGTCACAGACCATCAAGCAGCATTTACTCGGCACAAGGTAAAGTGCATACTTTTAAGATCAAAGAAGAATTTATTCATAAAAGAGAGCTCTTGAATGATAAAGAAAAGCATTTTTTTTAACCCAACCATTCTGCACCAGTTTAACCTTGCATTCAGATCCAAATGTTTTAATAATTGAGTATAGGGGTCCTAGCAATGTGTTATACAGAAAAATTAAGCAGATAAAACCACTTCAGATAAACTAGACAACCACATTAAGACACTATTTCTTCAAAATGGAGTAAGTGATTTCTAGGGTAAAGTGAAGAGAATGTTCATTTTTAAGCTTCCTGGTCTGTTTTGTTCCAATGCTGAAAACTAATACTGAATTCATGATACAATTTTAACAAATTACTGTTTAGTTTGAAAATTATTTAAAATTCATGGTTTATTTTCCTTATTTATAAATTATGCATAATATCTATCCTAGCATAAAAAAAAACATTTAAATCAAGTATTGGGGTAGTTGGAGATAAGCTACATAGTAAGCTGATGACAATATTTAATGATAAAACATTTAATATTTATGGAGTGCTCACTCTACTGGGTTTGCTAATTGGTTTTACCGAAAGGAATAGTACTTTCTCATATCTTTATGACCTCAAGTAGTTTTACAACTTGGAACAAGATGTCCACTGAAGTTAGGTTTCTACCCTCTAAAGAGACAGGGAGATAGGGATGCTATCTTCCTTCATGATTATATTTCCAAAGTGCTACCAAACTAAAAAGAGTTCATTTGCCCTGTGCAATGGAAAACCAAATACCGTGTAACGCTGGTATTTTGCAGAGGGGTAAGCGTTATTGCCAAGCAAAGACATAAGAAGCTGGTTCAAAACTGTCTCCACAAAAGGTTGGGGTTGGGTGCATTTAAGGATAAGGAGTTAGGATGTCATGGGGTATGTAGGTTAAATGGAATATGCCAATTGGACATAAGGAAAAAGGAAAATGTCCTTTCTGATCATGTACATTCTGGAATTGTGCCTTGTCATGGGACACATGTGCATTAAGTGGCGGTGTAAGCATGATGAGCTGGGGGAGATCACGGGGCGTATTGTCACAGGGGTTACTCTCTTTCACTTTTTGTCCCTTCTGCACAACTGCAAGGATCCTTCCCAGCTTGCTCTAGTCTTCACTTTTCGGCGCTCACTCAACTTCTACAAAACAAGCTCATAAATCAGTCAACCAGAGTTTTCTTAGGGTAAAAAGGTCAAGCATTTGTTAACTCAATGTGTTGGTTTCAAAAGGATGACCCCCTGTCCTTGAGAAACATATTCTTGGGTTGTAACAGTACACCAGCTTTTAAAAAGATTTGTATCTCAAAAGGCAGAGAATGAATTTGTAAATTTTCTGAAGTAAATGCTCAAAGCTTCTTTCTGAAGTTTAATAATCACACTGAGGGGAATATTAAGGCCATCGTGGTCAAGATTAAGATAGGTGATAATGTCTCATTAATGGGAACCATGCTGAGATTGTTAGTAATGCTCTAAGAGATTTCAAACATGATTTATTGTGAGCAAGTCAGATTTCCTGTACAACAGGGTCAGTGAGTTCATCTTTGTTTCTTTAAAGAAGGGGGCTAAAACCTGTGTGTTTTCATTTGTCTCACCCACTGACTCTGAAGAGAGGCTAATGCTCACCTATTTGTACTCTCCTTCCCTACAAGCGCTGTTAGAATTTACTTCATTGGATATTATTTAAAATCTTCCAGACCTCAATATCTTTTATATATATATAGAAATATGTATTATATATATAGTATTGTTATTATATATATATATATACACAGTATTGTTAAAAAACAAAAATTTAACTGAGTAAATTTGAAGATCTAATTGGCTTTATTAAGCAATTTGTGAATCAGGCAGTATCTTATCTAGCAAATAGAAAGGAGCTCAGAGGGGTTGTACAAAATGGAAGGCTTTCGGAGGGAAGGAGAGTAGGGGAAGGAAGTTATTAGCAAAAGAAAAGAGGATCATTTCAGGCAAGGTCAGTTTCCCTTAGGGGTAAGAAGTGGGGGTGGGGGTCTTATCTTGTAGATTACCTCATCTTCTTTGGGTTGGGGAGAGGGGGGGAGAGGGCCCATGTGACAGATTACCTCATCAGTACTGACCAGAAAATTGCTGACTGTCAAGTTAACACTATTTCCGGAGGAGTCTGAAACTGAAATTAGGTTAGGTATGAAATGCCAGTTTGGTGACATGACCTACCATAATTGACTCCATTTTGGGTCTGTGTTTTGCTTTTTGATGATATATATAAAATATATATAATATTATTATATTTTGATGATATATATAATATTATATATATTATCATATAGTATTTATTGCATATTATTTATACTAGAACTATAAATTTTAACTGTATACACATGTATTTTAAATGTTCCAAATTATACACATATATATGTATGTATTTATATAAAATTTCCTTCTACGATTCCTGTTCATGAAGGCATTCTCCTCCATGCAATGAATTAGTTCCAAATCAGAGTTGTGTTTTATTTGAAACATATAGATGAGAAAAGAGGCCATTTTAAAAACATTTCTTAAAGATTCACCATAGATGACTTTTCAGTCCTACAGCATCCATTGCATTGAAAATGGATCTTGACATCACAGATTGTGAATATGTCTGTGTCATTAGCCACAGTGTACCTGAGGACTCACTAACTGCTCGTCCCTTCCAGGACCACGTGGCAGAAGTAGAGGGCAAAAAGGGAGAGCTGCAGAGTCTCCAGGATCACCTAGTGAAGCTGGGTGCCCTCGGTGGAGCTGAGAGCCTCCACCTCCTCCAGGGCAAGGCAGAGGACTGCTTCCAGCTGTTCGAGGAGGCCAGCCAGGTCGTGGAAAGGCGGCAGCTTGCCCTGTCCCAGTTGGCTGAATTCCTACAGAGCCACGCCTCGCTTTCAGGGGTTCTCCACCGACTGAGGCACACAGTGGAAGCAGCCGACAGTATGAACAGGAAACAGACTGATTTATTAGAAAAGGACCTGAATCGTGCAATTCAAGACGCTAAAACTTTGGAATCCGCGGCCATCAGTCTTGACAGCATTCTCGCCAAAGCTCAATACCATCTTAAAAGCGGAAGTTCTGAGCAAAGGACTTCCTGCAGAACGACAGCTGATCACCTCTGTTCTGAATTAGAGAGAATCCAGAACCTTCTGGGAACGAAGCAGAGTGAGGCAGATGCCCTGGCAGTATTGAAGAAAGCATTCCAAGACCAGAAAGAGGAGTTGCTGAAAAGCATTGAGGACATCGAAGAAAGGACAGACAAAGAGAGACTGAAGGAGCCTACCCGCCAAGCTCTTCAGCAGAGGTAAAGAGAAATGGCCAGAGCCAGTTTTCTGTTGATTTTTTATTTGTTCTAGAATTAACTGCAGTGCTTTAACAGTGTCATATCTAGCAACTTCTTTTAATATTTTGAGGATAAAATTAATGACTAATTTGACACTTAAGAAGTACTAAAATTTCTTTGGTTTCCTTAACGATTTTCCCAAGGGCTCTGTCTATAAAAACCGTGCTAAGATCTTTTTTATAACAGATGATATAGATCGTATTATCTATTTTTAAGCAATGTGTAGCTGTTAGGAGAAGGGCCTCATCCTCCGTAGTGAGAATAAAGACAGAGGAGAGAGGGGGTGATCCAAGTAGCTTTGTAGTCTTGGTGGACAAAGAAAATATGAGGAAACTCCTGCCTGGTGGCTGCCAGCCCTCAGAAAGACTGGGGCAAGCGCATCAGATGAGAGTGAGAGGATTAGCAGAGAGGAAATGGCATTAAATTTTTCTTTTATAGAGAGGAAATGGAAATGATATCTCTGGAGCTTGAGAAGGTGATAAAGCAGCCATTTGAGATTCCTATTCCTTCACTTAAAGTGAAACCAATCAGCCGCCAGAGCAGTTTTCAAACAACTACCTTTAACTGTTGGCTTAGCGGTGTGGAAAAGGCAGACAAGTAGGTTTAAGCGAAGTTAGGGTTTCGTCAGGGGAGTTTAATAGAGAACCTAAGGGTCAGGGGTACTTTCCTGAAGTAAATTTGGAAGCAGTTTTTTCCTCTAATACTATAGTCTTCTTCCCAATCTTGTTTTTCTTCCTTAATAGAACTTTCTCCCCATTTATGTTCTCAGGGTCCTTTGTCTTCCATTTTTCCTCCCCAGGTGGCAAAGCAGCAGCTGAAATGCGCTCATACCAAAGTGTCCATAATTGATAAGGATCGTGTTGACCATGCCAAGACCATTGCGATTTGCTCCTTTTAGCTAGAATCAAGCATCTAGGAAAGGCTCACAGTTAGGTAATAATGGCTCTTGAGGTTACATGCCTTGTGAGCACTAGGCCGACTAGTTTAACAGTAAACTAACAAAAAGGAATAAGATTTGAGGAGGAAAAATAGCCTCCAGAGTAAAGACAAAAAGAAGAGCTAAACATGGCAAAGGAGCAAACAGCTTACCCAGGAAATCAGCGGTAGGATTGCTGCTGCAGAGCGGCATTGCCCTCTCTGGCCTGTGTCAGCCAAGCAGGCGGGAGAGCCTAAAATTGCTGGAGAAGAAGGCCCAGGTTGGGCTCAAGAGCCATATCAATACCCCTAACACTGAACTCGCCAAAGCCACCCAGAGGTTATGGAAAATATTGCACTGAATTGATGGATTTATTAAAGTCCCCCCATACTTATGCTTCACTGTGCGACCTTGGGCAAATCACCTTCTTATAATGATAATGCATGCTCCTAACCAGTTTGTTTTGGAATTAAGTGGAATCATGCTTGTACATTCATGTTATAAACTCTGTAGCACTATATACCAAAAGGCAAGAATGCATGAGTCCCTAGCTGCCTCTGTATGACCACTTTTTACAAGTACTCAAATATTAATATATTAGAGACAAAAAAATAAAATTATTTTTATTTTAAATGAAGCAACTGTACCCTAAAATATTATTACTTTTACATGAATTGGACCTCAGGCCACAGAAGGACTTTTTACCAAAGACCTTTTAATAAGTACTTGCCTGCTTTGCCTACAGACTCAGCCCTAGTCTTAAAAGTCTTATATCATGAAAGCAAAATAGAAAAAGAATACTAACTTAATAGAAGGTTGAAGAGGAATGGTAAAAATGAATTTAAATGTTTCCCAAGTACAGTCTGTAGTTCTGCAAAGTTAATTTTTAAAGTGTCTTTCACAGTTGATATACATTAATTCAGTTGCTGTGTTAAAAGTTTTCCTATAGGTGTGCTTTATGGAGAAGAAATATTAGTCTTTACCTTTGGTAAATTAATAATAAAATAACATTTTAATTCACAGATTGAGAGTCTTTAATCAGTTAGAAGACGAATTGAATTCTCATGAGCATGAACTATGTTGGTTGAAAGACAAAGCTAAACAAATTGCTCAGAAAGATGTAGCCTTTGCCTCTGAAGTCGATAGGGAGGTAAACCGCTTAGAGGTTACCTGGAATGATACCAAAAAACTAATTCATGAAAAGTAAGTAAAAAAACCTCTTGATTTTTTTTTTCAACTTTCTATTTTGTGGCATTGGGCTGTTGTCTGTTAATTTGCATCGGTGTGATCGAGATTTGAGCATCTTCTGCCGCCTTATGTATTCTGTGTCCCTTTAGTACCATTAGAAATTTAGTCATACAGAATTTTATTGAGGAAGTTTTTGAGATGACAATGACAGGTAAAATTCAATGCTCGAAAGCAGGAGCTATCAGCAGTTACAAAGTGCTACCATGAGAATCTTAACCTCTGATTTTCCTTTTTTGTTTTGTTGTACTTATTTGTAATTAAGATATGATTTACATATAGTAAAATTCATCCTGTTTAGTGTACGCCCTTAAACTGTCTGAGTTTAACACACATATAGTTTATGAGTATACACACCCTGTATGAGTAACTATTACAACTATCAAATCTCAACATAATCATTCCACCACCTGAAAAAAATCCCTCAATGTCTCATTATAGTCAGCCCCTCCCCGACTCCCAGTCTCTGGCAACCTTTGATTCATGTTCTGTCTCTGTAGTATTGTCTTTTCAGAATCACATATAAATGGATTATTTCCAGTTTGGATGATTATAAATAAGGCATATATAAACATATAAACATTCATGTTCAATTTTTTGTTTGTACGTAAGTTTCTACCACACTTGGGTAAATAACTTCTTTTACTTGGCACAAGGTACACTGTTATGTGTATTAATAAAGTCCATTCTTTTTTATAGTCAAATAATATTCCACTTAATAGGCATGCCACAGTTTATTCATTCACCAGTTGATGGATATTCAAGTTCTCTCCAGTTCAGATGACTATTAAAAAAAGCATCTATAAACCTTCACATTCATTTTGTGTGTGTACCTAAGTTTTTATTGCACAGAGTAGATTATTAATGTAAGCTTTTAAAAATTTAACCATGTTGTAAAATTTTACTCTATCATATTGAACATTCTCCTAAATGTGATTTGTTAGAGATTGTACAGTATTCAATTTTAAGAAGGTATCAGAGTTTATTCAATTATTAGCCTATTTTTAACATTTGGATTATTTTTATTTTTTTCTCTTATTATGAGTATTAGTATAAAGAATATAATTTTACCTAAATCTTAGTGCACATCTTTTTTCCTTTGGAAAAATTCCTACATATGGAATTGCTTGCTCAGAGGCATTTTACACTTATAAACAGAAACCATCTTCTTCTTTTGACAATTTTCAGGGGATTCATATTCAATAAAAATCTGTGTCATTGAAATGGGGGAAAAATCCTCTTATGTATTTTACTTACTGAGCAGTGTTTTTTGTTGATTTGGTTTGTTTGTTTGTTTTGCTTCCCCTTAATACATGTTATTATGATGTAATTAAATAATGAAAAAATTGAAAAGCAAAAATTTGTTGGCATCTACATAAGTTTTAGTTGTCAAGAACATGTATTTTTTTCTTGTCACTGAGGTCACAGATTTTGTTTAATGGCTGTGTACATTCTTTACTCATGGAGAACAATTTGAACATTAGAGTTAAGTTGGTTTGACCAGCACTCTTGACCTCAGTAGGTCGAAATATGGTTTCCTCTTGAATCCAGCATCCATCTATGAACACATTCATGTAGTTACATATCAGGTCCGATCATAGGAAATCCTTTCCTTTAACACATGATAATAAATGATACCTTTTCTTTAATTACTATAGCCAGGGTCAATGCTGTGGACTTATTGACTTAATGAGGGAATATCAGAACTTGAAGTCAGCCGTATCTAAAGTCCTAGAAAATGCCAGCAATGTGATTGCAACAAGAACTACTATAAGAGATCAGGAGGATCTTAAATGGGCTTTATCCAAGGTAATAATTCAAAATATATTTATTTTAGTAGACTACTCAGATCTGATTTTCACATGTAATGAATTCTCTGTACAACTCGTCAGTACATGTAGATGTAGAAAATTCATGCTGACAAACCCAGCTTTTTTTTTTTTTTTTTTTTTAGAAATACTGATATCCTAGGATTCTAGCAATCCAAAAAATGTATAGTTCATTAATATCACTGGTTTCTGCATAAGGTCAACCATGAGTTAAATTTCTTAGAGGCAGATGGTTTTGAATGCCTGACTTATCACTGATTATTTTATTAACTAAGGAAACATTTATGTCCACAGCATGAAACTGCCAAGAACGAAATGTGTAATAAACAGAAAGAATTGGATAACTTTACCAGTAAAGGAAAACAGTTGTTATCTGAGCTGAAAAAAATTCACAGTAGTGATTTCATCTTGGTGAAAACAGACATGGAGAGCACTGTGGACAGGTGGCTGGATGTAAGATGATTACCTGGATCATATGAACAGTTTAAATATTCACATTTGTCAATCATTATTTTTGGGCAAAGGATTATTCAGGGATGTGAATTCCATTTTTAACTTTTATTTTATTTTTATTTTTAAAAAAGATTTTATTTATTTGAGAGACAGAAGAGCACGAGCATGAGTGGACGGGAGGGGCAGAGGGAGAGGGAGAAGCAGGCTCCTCACTGAGCAGGGAGCCCAATTCAGGGCTCCGTTCCAGGACTCTGGGATCATGACCTGAGCCGAAGGCAGACGCTTAACCGACTGAACCACCAGGTGCCCCTCATTTTTAAATTTTAATGCTAACGTGCAAAATGATATTTTGAAGAAAAACAGTATTCACATAAAGTTTAGAATTAGTAGGAAAAAAAGTTATTTGCTTCGTTTTGTTAAAATTTAGTGGCAGATTTTTTGAGGCACCTGAGTGTCTCAGTCATTTAAACATCAGACTCTTGACTTCTGCTCAGGTCATGATCTCAGGGTTGTGTGATCAGGCCCAGGGTTCGGCTCCACGCTGGGTGTGGTGGAGACTGCTTACGATTCTCTCTTCCTCTCCCTCTGTTCCTCCCCCGACCACTTAAAACAAAATAAAACAAAACAAAACAAAATGAAACTTAGTGGCAGATTTTCTAGAATTTCACTTGGTAGCTTCAATTACAACAAATTTGTAACTTTAATTTTTTTTTCTCAAAACTCTGGGATTATGGATAAAAATTGAAGAATAATTTACAAATATTCTATAGCATATTAAACTATAATGTATAATAATTTAGAGTTATAAGACTATAATTTTGCATTGGAAAACATCAGACTTGTAGTTTACATCCTTGGGTCTTAGTTCTTGCTCTGTCATTTGCTAGCTATGTGACAGAAGAACAAGTCACTTGATTTCTCTGGAACTCTACATCTCAACCCATACATATTTTATGTAGCTTCCAACTCAAAAACCCAGTGATTCTGTTGCCCTTCTATTAACCTCCAGTGCATTACTGTAGATTAAGTTACATAAGCTGAATTACTAAAGTTAAACAGTGATAATTGTGTACTGTAATCAAATAATTTGGGGACTGCAGAAAACCTTCCCAGCCTCCACTTTTAAAAGAACGTTCTTATTACAGGAAGACTATTAAACAATAGTGCTTTACATTAAACATAAAAGTTGGTTGATGTCCTGTGTATTTATTTATTCTATAAATATGTTCAAGTCTAATTAATGTCCATTTTTATGTTTCAGCATTACAAATAAAAGTGCTTATTGTGTTACTTTTAAAAAGAAATGCAGTACTGCCCTCAATGGACCCCTATCCTATAGAATTCAACCTAAGAGTATGTTATAGTTGACTCCAATAGACCTGTTCTTAGTTTCCCAATTTACAAATGAAAATCAAATGTCTCAGAAATTCAGTCAACTCTGCCAATGAGAGAAACAATTTATGTAATGGTTAGCATTTGTTTGAGTCAAATGCACTAATTCCCTTATACAATTTTTGTAAAACTTTGTTTTTCCATGAGAATATAATTTTTTGATTAAGGCAGCATAAACATGATTAGTACTTTGGTGGGGCAAGGAGCGTCATAAAGCCTCAGACTAATAATGATATGGCTTCTGTTTTCCATCCCAGATATCAGAGAAAATTGAGGAAAACATGGATAGGCTGAGGGTAAGCCTGACCATTTGGGCTGATGTGCTTTCAAGTAAAGACGAGATCGATGGATGGTCCAATAGTTCTGTTCCACAGTTGGCCGAAAGCTTCAGCAACCTGAATAACAGCCTCAGAGCAGAAGAATTCCTTAAAGAATTTGAGGTAAATTGACTATATCTACCTTCGTGAGCTTATGAGTTCATTGACCAGAATACGAGAAAATCATGTCCTTTTTTTAAACTTCTTTCTTTCAGAGACACATATGAATGTTAGAGCAGTCTTAACTATCTTTTGCTATTTACCTGACAGTTGGGTAGGCAATGGATAAGACTCCCCCCCACCATTTTTATCACTTCTTAGTTGGGGCTCTGTACTTAAAATATTAGTAGGAAAGTAAAAGCCCATAAAATCTATATTTTTCCCATTTTCTATTCATCTGAGACTATCACACCTTCCTACTGGAAAACCAAATTGAAGGTGTTTGTAATTTAATAATATTTAGAGGATTTTTTTTTTATTCAAACAAGATGTTTACTGAGTAGTTACCATGTGCTGAACACTTACCTAGGTGCTATGTTTGTCCACTTCCTCTTCAGAAATTGGAGAGGGGCGCCTAGGTGGCACAGCGGTTAAGCGTCTGCCTTTGGCTCAGGGCGTGATCCCAGCGTTATGGGATCGAGCCCCACATCAGACTTCTCCGCTATGAGCCTGCTTCTTCCTCTCCCACTCCCCCTGCTTGTGTTCCCTCTCTCGCTGGCTGTCTCTATCTCTGTCAAATAAATAAATAAAATCTTAAAAAAAAAAAAAAAAGAAACTGGAGAAAACGGGAGATTGGAGTGTGACAGGCTTCCCCAGAAAGTGACCTTTTAAAGTTCTAGCCACCAATTTATTTTAAACTTTTTATTTCCATTTCTTACATTCGTTTATTTATTTATTCACTCATCAGATTCTTACTAAGCACCTAAAATATGTCAGGCACTGTTTTAAAGACTGAGAATAAACAGTAAAACAGATAAAGTCCCTACCCTCGTGGCATTTACTTCATTTACACTGCAGTATGTATGTAAAATGTGCAGTCGTAGTTAGGCTGGGATGAAAAATGAAGCCCGGTAAGAGGAAACGGTGACAAGAGATGACTTGTTTCGTAAAGCATATGGTCATGACTCTCCACGAGGGCAGAGACTAGTCTCCGTTGCATGCCTGGGGGCTCAGTACTGTGCCCAGCACACAAATGGGACCCAACAGATAGGTGATGAATGACCGCAGTCTGAAAAAATGTAGGTGAATCAACTGTATACCTACATTATCTAGCTTTGACCCAAAGAACTTTCTAGAGATTTTTAAATCAAACACCTATTTCTAAGGGCAAACAGAAGTAGAGGAAATTAACCAGACTGAAAATGCAACCAGAAGAGGGATACTGAAGTCTCTCAAGTTCTCTTTGATGTTAAATTGACATTACAGCTCGAGACAGTGGTGCACGCCGGAATAGGATTTGTACCAGCTCTCAAAAGTCAAATTACTAAATTTTAAAGAAGTTTCCAAGCCAGTGTTAAACCCAGCCACTACTGAAAATTAAATTGTAAATAAATTTACAATTAAATTATATTAAAAACTAAGCTAATAAATACTTAAAACTTACCACTTTTAATTCCTGCTCTACATACAAGTATTATCCAGGCTCTCGAGTTGTTGATACCTGTTCGATCTGCGTGGTGGAAACGTAGAACGCGGTCTTGTAGTGCAGGGCCTCCCACCCCGTGGGCAGTGACATCACGGTGTAGCTCAAAGTGGTGGTCAAGTCAGGGTCTTTTTTTTTTTTTGGAGAGTCAATTGTTTAATCGTCACGCAGTACCCTCCTCCCACTGACCTTTGGGATCCAGGAAGCCGATGGGCATCAGCCCCACATTTATGTCCAGGTTCAGTCACTCACAGTGGTGGATTTCTTTACGTTACCATCTGTCTGTGTGGTACAGCAACCAATAAAATTAGACTGGATTCGGCCCAGGGCCTAATTGTGCATTGCTGTTGCAATTCAAAAATAAAGTGTGTAAGTGTGTAGGTGTGATTCTTTAATTGTTCAGCCTGCTCCTGGAGAAAGCCACGGGGGCTGACAGTTAGTTCATCATGTCTCACTGGGTAAGTAAATTACCTTCTGGAACGAAGGTTTCAGGAGGTTTGTTAGTGTCCACAAAGCACCAAAATGCTCTAAGTTGAGAGCGATACTTTATCAAACGGTCCTTTGTGGCCCCAAATAAATAATGAAGTTTGCAAGCATCTAATTTGTTCAGTAATGATTCTTTGCCTATTTTTCTTTGTTTTGTGTTAGTGTTACTGAAATAAATGAAGAAATAAATAGCAAAAAATAAAAAAGGTATTTATTTAAAATAAAAATATTTTAAATTTTTATTTGAAACATTTCTGATGTATTACATATAGTCTACAGTAATTAGGCACTCCTAATGTGTATTTGCTTTCAAATGCTTTCTCAAAAGTTCAGTGCTGCCATGGCATGGTAGCCAGTGACATTAATGCTAATGAATAAATGAGGGTTACTGAAAATCCCCACTGACTCAAGACTTTTTAGTGTTTAATTTTTTCCAGGAGCTTTTTTTTTTTTCCCAGTAAAGGAGGGTGGGAAGAAAGTTCTGTATACTCCCTCACATTTGAAGTGAAAGTTAATGATGACATTTTTCCACATGCATAAATAATGAGTCCTCAGAAAATCAGAGATTTTTTTTTTTTAAACTCTGACTTGGAGTTGGGTTAACTCTTGAAATTATTAAGTGCCAAATGAAATACGTCAGTGTTTACACAAGTTACGCTTTCCCTCTTTGTCTTTTATTTTGGCAGTCTGAAGTTAAAAACAAAGCTTTGAGATTGGAAGAACTTCATTGCAAAGTTAATGATCTTAAAGAATTAACTAAAAATCCAGAAACACCACCAGACCTTCAGGTAAGTACTCAATCAGGTTTGTAATAACTACTACATACTAGACTCTATCTCAGATATAATTCCTAATATAATAGATATATAACAATAAATAAATAAATTCTATATACTATTTATATGATACATGTATCTATTCTTATTGTTATCATCATCACAATTTCAAGCAAACATGTGGATCTTACCATATATGGGGGTTAAAACATTAACATCTTTAGAATTCCTTGTGCTAGTATGAATAGCATATTTCTAATACAAGTGTTATAATAAGATTAGTTCCCCTTTTCCTTACTAAATTTTGGAAGCAGTATCATCCAGCTTGCCTCATGGACCATTTGTGTCTGGACCAGAACAGAAACCACACTTATAAATACTGATATTTTTCTAATTCATTTACTCAGTGATTGGGTTTGGTGAGATCATCATTGCGAACCTCCTCTCAGGGCTGTGTGGATGGCCCAGACCCACAGGGGGCACGAGGTAGGCAGGGGCTAGACCGGGTCTGCCCAGCAAGCCTGGACTACATCCGTGAGGGAGCTCTAGGAGCAACTGGTGTGGCCGGACGGGGGTGGGGGGGNGGGCGTTCTTTTGGCAACCAGCAGCACAGGCTCCAGGCTAAGTGTTCTGCTGCCTTACTTTAACCTGTGCGTTTATTTATTGCTGCCCTCATGGATTTTTCTCTACATTTTCCTTCTTCCTGTTGTGCCTTCGTCCTTTACTTGTTGCTTCTTGCTCACCCATCTGTCTTGCTTGATGATACGTTGCTCTGACCTGAGATGGTGTATCTGTCACTTAGTATCATCGGTGGATGATATACATATACCAGAATGTTAGAATTTCACCCGAAGCAGGAAGAGGCAAAGGGTGCCAATCATATAGAAAATTAAAACTGAGTATTTATGCATGTCTCCTGTGTCAAGGATATAAATGGGCAACAGGTGGACTTCTGAAGAGTTCAGATGGAGGCAGGGTTTTGGGAGAGAGCTACCATTGTACACTGCTTTCTCACCACCCCCCTCCCCACCACACATACTCAATGTAGAGGTACTGGGGCACCTGGTCCTTACCTCAAAATAAGGAGAAGTGTTTCAGGGGTACCATCTAGAGAGAATGACATGTGCCCCTGCAGTTGGTGGACCCTGGAGTCTACTCTCTAACTCCCCGGAGAGACTTTATGGCTAACGATGTATTTGCCAAAGGAGAAGTGATTGTTTTGAGTGTCGTGCATCTTAGAACCATCTGGTGTGAATGCCGGAGTGTGACCCCCCGCCAAGAAGTGAATTATTGGAGGAAAGGCAAGGAGAAAGCATCAGTTTGTGGATATCTCAGGTTATCTAGGAAGGCTTTCTGGGGAGGAACAGGCCTCAGCAGTGAGAAACAGAGCTGCCCACAGGCTGAGGAAGGAGAAACAGGAGTGTACTGCTTTCATGTAGGCAATGTCAGTGGGAGGTCCCAGCAGGGAGGGGAGTCTCAGAAAAGCCCTGCAGATTAAGGCCTGTGACAGGAGAGAATGTAAAACATCACCTGGCCTAGGAGCTCAGATGCCAGCTCACAATAGTCATCAAAAGTTTTAGAGACCCTCACCCACCTCCTGCTTGTCCAAGCCTGTAGGGGTCAGAAGCTGTAGAATGTGGGGAATAGAAATAAAGTGAAGAAAGACAAAGCTGCACTTGGGTCTTTTCTTCAGATGGGCTTCCCGTTTGTAGCAGATCTGAGCTGGGGATAAGAAAAAAGCCTTAACTGTCAGTTAACTTTCAGTACAAAGTTTTGATTACTAAATGGGCCTAGATGTTTTAATTGTGGACTTGAAACCATTTGCATTTTATCTTGATTATAAGTCCGTTTATTATCTGTCAGGCCAGAAAAGTCAGGAGTCCCCCGAAACAAATCATTTGGGAGGAGAGAAGTAGCCTCACTGAATAAAGTGGGAGACAAAAATAAAATTGCTTTATGATAAAATCCTACAATGGTGTTTGTTCAAAGTAGTGGTTACATCAGGGCATAAAATGTGTGTTTCCCAGGAAGAAGTAAGAGCAGGGTTTTGGTCACCAACTTGGTAACTCTGCATAGGTTGAGCTCTGCTTTTGAAATGTGATCTTATGTATTCCTTGGACCCTCATCAGAACTGCCACTCTAACATCCAATGTCAACTGTAACCCTTACTGTTTCCACATTGCTGTCACCTACAATGTTTGACCACTTGTACCCACTGATTTCCCTTCTTAGAAAAGTTGAATTAGCATCCATGGTTAGGCTTAGGTGTTTTTTACAATTAAGCCACACATGAACAGAATTCCTATAGAATGAGTGTTCTGGTCTTCACATATTTTAATGAAATCTTACTTTATGTTTAGTTTATAGAAGCAGACCTAAGGCAGAAACTGGAGCATGCCAAAGAAATTACTGAAGAAGCAAAAGGAACCTTGAAAGATTTTACTGCTCAGAGTACACAGGTGGAGAAATTTATTAATGACATAACGAGCTGGCTGACAAAAGTGGAAGAATCATTGATGAACTGTGCCCAGACCGAGACATGGGAAGGGCTGAAAAAAGTAAAGGTAGGTAATCACCTATCATTAAGCATGCATACTTCCAATGGTAATATTGGTTTTCCTGGTTTGTGGTGACTGGAATAAAAATATAATCTTTGCTCTCAATTACCTGTGTTACCACCAGGCCATCTAATTCGTGATAGTGGACACAGCAAAATGAGTTGGCAGGTGGAGAAATGAATGTAGGTAGTAGGAAATTGAAGATGAATAATCTAAAAATAGGAAGCATGCATTACCGTAGGACCTGCTCATAAGCTATGCTTGTAATAATATGTGTTTTAGTAAATGCGTAAAGACTATAGAAGACCTGTTTGACTTTCCATGAATTTTCAAATTTGAAGGCCAAATAGTTTTTCATTTCTTAATTATTTTATTGTCGGTATGACTGCTTTTATCTAGAGAAGGATATATTTAAACAAACAAACAAACAAAAAAGTGGAGACACAACATTTTGCTTCCATGTCATCTGTCCATAGAGAGAATGTTCCTGATCAACTGTCTGTAAAGCTTGTGAGTTGAGATGACTGTTCAACATAAGTGATCTGTTCTCTTTAGCATATTTTCTTATTGTATTTAAGATTAGTTCATATATTTAAAAAATAACTACTGGTGCTTTTGGTGTGGCCTGTGACCCTGGAACAAAGCCCTAGCAGCCCATCAAAGAATGTGGACTTAGGAGATGACTCCATTAATAGTTTCTAATCAATTGACTAAACCCAAGATCATGGGCTGGAATCCCTGAGAACGTATTCAATTTGCTTGGAATCCTAGACCATAACTCAAATCCTAATACCTTTCAACAGCTATTTGCAGTTGTTCCCAAGGAGAACTGGGCAAAATTCTGCAGGAGTCAACAGATCTATTACAAACACTGAAAAAAAAAAAAAAAAAGCCCACAATAATGCGTACATTACAGAGTGGATTTCAACAGCATCAGTTTCCAAAAAGTGCCATAGTGGAGTAGAGGGGATATTTCCCTTGAATGGGATGAATATCCTTCATGGCATTCTTTCATTCTGTAGGAAATACAAAAGGAACTTCAAAGTCAACAAAGCAACATCAGCTCCACCCAAGAAAATCTCAACAGTTTGTGCCGCAAGTACCATTCTGTCGAGTTGGAGAGCCTGGGCAGTGCTCTGACGGGGCTCACAAAGAACCATGAAGCTGTGAGCCAGTTGTGCTCCAAAACGCAGGCCAGCCTTCAGGATTCTGTGGAGAAGCACTTCAATGGTGAGCTCTGACAGGGCTTAGCATGAATCGTTTGTTTACCAGAAAGAATCCAAGCCAAATGCTGCCTAGAAACTGCCAGCAATAGTTGGATAAAACTTTCCAGAAGAAGATCGTTTTAAATTCATTTGTGTGTCGAGATTTGAGCAGTGGAATTGCTGTGCTTGGGCTCTTGCCATAAGCTGGGTTCTTCCTCTTTCTCCCCAAGAAAGTAGGAATCCACTGTTTCAAGGATTCCGAATTTCATCTGGATTTTCTACATATAGCACATTTGTGTGGAAAACTATTTCCACTGCTGTGATGAACTAACACAGTATACGTGGAAATTAGGAGAGGCCATGAAACAGCAGCAGCCATGTAGTTCAGGAAATTGCCAGTCATATGTCCCCGACTCTGCTTCCCACACATCTGTGCCTCTGCCCTGATGACGATGCGGAATGACTCTCAAGTCAGCCTGGCGGAAAGAGGAGATGGCTCCTTCCTTTGCCATAAAAATGACTAGAGCCTTTCTCCCTTTGCTGTCTTCCACATTCCGACAATTATCTTTCTTTACCAAGAGAAAGAAAGACAGTGGGAAATCAGATATTTCAGGAATACAAATTTCTTTTCAGTCTTTTCCCTGGATAATTTCTCAGTCCTGCCATGAACAGTCATGCTGTAGTATATGCTATATTATTATTATATTATTACTGAAATATTTCGTAAGGCAAGATGCAGTGAGCTGAAGGCCAGAATTAATTCATTGTGGTAATCCTAGAAGCTCGTTCAATGTTTTGGATGTATTTCTCATTTTCATTACTTTCAAAAGAGTCCATGCAGGAATTCCAAGAGTGGTTTTCTGGAATAAAGGCAGCAGCAAAAGAATCATCTGATCGAACTGGCGACAGCAAAGTTCTAGAGGCAAAGCTCCATGATCTTCAGGTATGAAAGCTGGCCATGCTTCGTCGTCTTCTCTAAGCTGCATTCCCATGACTTGAAGTCAGACCTAAATCATGTCTTTCCACAGATCTTCTAATTTTATTCAAACTTTTCTTCTTCTCTAACAGAATTAGATTTCTTGAGTCATAAGGAGATAGGCAATATGAAAAGTAAGTTGGGAAAATAAGAGCTACAGAATTTCTAGATTCCGTTCTTCCCTCTTTTAGCCTTTTGACCATTCTTTGGAATTCATTCAAAACTAAACCAAGTTTTAATTTTTCTAGCAGTAAAAACATAAATAATTCCATCTATTCCATATCACTATTGTGGAGGCATTTTAAAAAGAAGACATGGCTTGTGCTTTTTAATAACACACAGTCTAGATTTGGAGCTAAGACATACTCAAAGCAATAGATAATACAGGTTTTACTGGCTATGAAAAATACATGACTTCAGGAAGGAAAAAGCCATTGTGAAGCAGAGTTCAGAAGTGATGGACTCAGGGGCGCCTGGGTGGCACAGCGGTTAAGCGTCTGCCTTCGGCTCAGGGCGTGATCCCGACGTTACGGGATCGAGCCCCACATCAGGCTCCTCTACTATGAGCCTGCTTCTTCCTCTCCCACTCCCCCTGCTTGTGTTCCCTCTCTCGCTAGCTGTCTCTATCTCTGTCAAATNAAAAAAAAAAAATTTTAAAAAAAAAAAAAAAAAAAAAGAAGTGATGGACTCAGACTAAGTTTTGGACAAGAAGCAGAGTTCAGAAGTGATTGACTCAAACAATTTTGGACAAGTTTTCAAGTAGCTCATCTGAACAAAGCACTATGTTAATTATTAATTAAAAATATTTTTTTTAAAAGAATGAGGAACATGAGGATTTTTGTAGCCTAATCAGTGAGGACAGTTATGTAGATAACTCATGAAAAGTCACAGTAGGAAGATCATTATGATAAAGGAAGTTGGTTTTCCAGGAGGCATGGTGAATTTAAATGTGGAACTATCCCCTTTAAGCTTGAGATGCAGTGGAACTAACTCCACAAAGAAAAGTCTGAGTGACCATCACAAACGCCAGCCTGGAGCTCAGAGGAGAAGCAGGGCTCAGTCAACAGTTCTGGAGTTCTTTTTCTTGGCTGAAGCCATGCTCATGCATATGATCTTTCAAGGATGAGGTGCATACCAAGAAAAGGTGGGACCTGAAGGGAGGACTTTGTGTGCAGGGTGGTTCAGAAGAGGAGGAGGGGTGCAGGTAGCTCTCCAGTTAGAGGGTGTCACATTAACGTGTGAAGAAGTAGAGCATGGGCTGAGCTGGGACAGTGAGAATGGGGAGAGGCTGAGAGCAAGACCTTGATGGGAACACCCTCCTTTACAGGCTGGTCTTGTTCACAGTTTAGCCCTCAGTGTTTCCAGTGACTGGCTGGCACCATCCTCTATTATGAGCCTTGAGTCTATCTAGTTGTACATTCTCACTGTGGCCTTATTAAAGACTTTCTGCCTTTGGGCTCTGGGCTCTTTCTTCTCTTGCTCTACTATCTCAACTCAGAATTGTAATCAGTGCTCCCATGCTCCAGGGTCCCCAAATAAAAGCAAATACTTTATTTACCTTAATTTCTTGAAACAGAACATTCTGGACTCAATCAGTGATGGGCAGAGCAAGCTTGATGCTGTGACTCAAGAAGGACAAACATTGTATGCACATGTGTCTAAACAAATTGTCAGCAGCATTCAGGAACAAATTACAAAGGCTAATGAAGAATTTCAAACATTTCTGAAACAATGCCTTAAAGACAAGCAGGCTCTTCAAGACTGTGCTTTAGAACTTGGGAGGTAGGTTGTTTTGATAAGTGTAGACTTCATCACACACAGAATATGTTTTCAAAGACTTTGAGAAAAGAGCCACTGTGAATAAATAAATACTATTTGAAAGTACAGGTTCATACTAGGATAATAATTAATCGCTTGGACTCTCATGGGACTATTTGGCTTTATTTTCTATATAGAAAATGTAAGGAATTATATTCACTTGTTACTGTAAATGGCATACATGCATGTATTCTTGTCTATTTGCTTAACTCAAAATCTGAGAGCTTTGATATCCGGATTTTAGATTATCCAAGTCTTTTCTTTGCCCCTACTTCTGTTGGGTTGGAGTGATGGCAGAAAACACTTGCCTAATTTCTATGAATGAAGATTCCAATCAGGAAGCTATGTCAACAGGGGTGAATATAAAATTAGAAGGAAAAAAATAGGGGGAAAAAGATGTCAGTATAATCAAAATGCCTTTCTGGTCAAAGAGTAATTTGCTTTACTCTTGTCCAGGTTTCTTAGAGAACTTATGTTGTTTTGAAACTCAGAGCCCTTGTGCTCTTGTGCCATATTTGAATCTCCATAAAATACAAAGACACAAAGATGACCCCTTCTTTTCCTAGGGCTTCCATGGCCCTATTTCATCTAATGGCCCCAATTCAGAGTCCCTGTAGTAAGACACAAAGTTAAGTACACATTGACATGGGGATGTAATCTTGCTGATAATTACCAGCTGATTACCAGGAAATCAGTTCAGCAAGATAGGATCTGAAGAGAAATTTCCATGATTTTTCATTTTGTTACTGAAAAAAGTGATAATTTGGATGGGCTTATTGTTAGGTTTTCTTCCATACTTGAAAATTCATGAGATTTTAATTGCCATAGACATTGTGACCTCAAATATTAGAATTTATTTATTGTAATGAGTGCAGAAGAATTTCTACAGAGTATTTTCTTTTCTTTAGCTTTGAGGATCAGCATAGAAAACTGAACTTATGGATCCATGAAATGGATGAAAGGTTAAGTACAGAAAACTTAGGGGAGAGTAAACAGCACATTCCTGAGAAGAAGAATGAAGTCCATAAAGTTGAAATGTTTCTAGGAGAACTACTGGCTGCAAGGTATGGTGCTGAAATGAAGTAGGTCCTTTCCCTACTAACAGGTTTTTGTTTGTCTGGTTGGTTGGTTATTTGGTTTGATTGTTAATTGGTTGGTTGGTAGGTTGGTTAGTTAGTGGTGGTTGTATATGTTTCTTCTTTTTTTTATAATAATTTTTTATTATATTACGTTAGTCACCATACAGTATATCCCTAGTTTTTGATGTAAAGTTCCATGATTCATTACTTGCTTATAACACCCAGTGCACCATGCAATACGTGCCCTCCTTAATACCCATCAACATCCTATCCCAATCCCCCACCCCGCTCCCCTCTGAAGCCCTCAGTTTGTTTCCCAGAGTCCATAGTCTCTCATGGTGCATTCCCCCTTCTGTTTACCCCTCTTTCCTTCTTCCCTTTCTTCTACCGATCTTCCTATTTCTTACGTTCCATAAATGAGTGAAACCATATGATAATTGTCTTTCTCTGCTTGACTTATTTCACTTAGCGTTATCTCCTCCGGTCCCGTCCATGTTGCTGTAAATGTTGTGAAATCGTTCTTTTTGATGGCTGAGTAATATTCCATTGTATATATGTATATGTTTCTGTCTCTAAATGTCTAGAATACAGATGATTATGCAGTGTTCTCAATGGCAGAGTGGTATTCTAGAGAGAACATAAGGATGGAAATGAGGAGCTATCTGCATCTACCTCCCTTTACTCAACAAATTGGACAGGCCACTCATTTCCTGTATTTCTTGATATTAGCCTGTAAGCATTATGCTGCTAAGTAATAGCATACTTTCTTCTTAAAGGTTATTATTAGGATAGAAGGTCCTTATAAAGGTACTCTTCACTTAGGGAAATAATGCTATAGGACACGTTTCCGTATAGTCTTCACACACTTCAGTATCTAGCTCCATTTTCAATCCACCCCCATCCTCACCAGATTCTTAGCAAATCAAAAGGTATAGTCATTAAGTCTGACTATCCTGGAGGTTCCTCTTCTCCACTGCAGTATTCGTCTCTTCATTGTTTCCCGACTGTGCAAACATTTCTGGCTCCTGGCCCAGGCAAAGTTCTCTGGACTGTGCTTTTGACTCATTCCACCAGCTTCAGGGCTTTGCTCCCTAAATTCATAATCCAGTGGGCATTGTCACTTGCTTTGTTGGTACTTGGAGTACAGCTTGACCCAAAACCTCTAATCTATCCTCTGAAAGAGCAGACACACTCGTGTGTGAAGCCGCAGAGGCTAGCACCCAGCCTGCTTGATCACACAAATCAGCAACACTGATCAATTCGAGTCTAATTCTGATCACATTCATTCCTTGTTTCTGCTGAGTCTTCTTTTGGGTCAAACATGCCAAGTATGCCTTGCCTTAAAAAACAAACATGCAAACAAATACACAAACATGACCCGTATTGATAGCTCTTATTAGTGTGCGAGTTTGATGACTCTTGTAAAATTTCCCTGCAATGCTTCAGTCCCATCTCCGTGAGCCCTTCCCATGGGGTAAACTCTTTGTTGACTCTATATGTGCCAGCCCCGGACAATGAGTTTCTCAAAGCCAGGGATCTTTAGGTCTTTATCATTGTTATAGTCGCAATGTTTGATATAGTGCCAGAAAAAGAAAATATTTGCTGAATTAATAGGATAACAGTATTATTTTAACTATATAGCTTTCTGAAAATTGCACTGCATTTTATTTGCTTTTTAAATCTTGACTCAGGTCTAGATACAATGTAACATGGCCAGACCAACTTCTCTCTTTCTTCCAAACTTCTAAAATGACTTTATGTGTTCATCTTGAGCTGTTACTCTCTGATATTCCAGGATCAGATGGTAAGAGTCCTTAAGTGTGCTTGCTCCCAGGCTCTTCGTAACTGGTTACTTCTTGAGACAATCTTTTTTTTTTTTTTTTTTAAAGATTTTACTTATTTATTCAACAGAGATAGAGACAGCCAGCGAGAGAGGGAACATAAGCAGGGGGAGTGGGAGAGGAAGAAGCAGGCTCATAGCAGAGGAGCCTGATGTGGGGCTCTATCCCATAACGCCGGGATCATGCCCTGAGCCGAAGGCAGACGCTTAACCGCTGTGCCACCTAGGTGCCCCTACTTCTTGAAACAATCTTAAGGGACTCTGCGTTTCACCCAGCTTCTCCAGCTGAGTCACCTGACTTCTCACTTGCTGGCCACCTGATCCTCAACAGCCCCCCTGGACTTTTCATCTTAATATTTCAAGTATTCAACTATCTTGGGGGGATGCCTTTTTTTAAAGTACCCCAGATTTGAGAATTATTGAACTTTTATCATCCATTAAGCAGTTCTTATAGTAACAAGTGATATACATTGTCCTGAATTATTTAACTCACATTGTTGCTTAAGCCAAATTCTTGTCTTACCAGATTATAAGAAATGTAATTTAGAGTGGATGCAATATTATGTAAATAATGTATCTCCCAGAAGGCCACAGGATACTATGTCCTTGGTAGCGGCTCCAAAAAAAATGACAGACCTTGTAAGAGATAAAGTTTGTTTTCTTTTTCTGGTACTCACAAGAATTCATGTCGTACATCTGCACTCTCCTTTCTGGTATCTTGGGGAGCTCCTGGTAGACAAGCTGATCGGAGTTCAGAACTCTGTAAAACAAGAGGAAGCCAACCCAGCCACATATGACTACACTTTCCTTGCACCTAATTAACATAACTCCAAACTGAGATGTGCCAAGTACCCAAGATACAACAAGGAAACCCATCAGCACTCATATAATGGCCTTTTGATAGAAACTGGTTTTTTTTTTTTTTTTTGCACTTTATTCTTTTGTGTTGGGTCCTGGGGATATGAGATGAATGTGATAACCCTGACTTCTAGAAGGTGAAAGCCTGTGGACTGAGACAGGGTGTTTAAGGAGATAGAGCAAGACAGGGGCAGAGGGCAGACAGGCGAGGAGCCCTATACTCTCCTCCCTCTCGGGGTCAGGTCAGTGCTGCTTAGGGAGGTGATCCTGCACTGGGCTTTGAAAGACCAACTAGGAAGGAAGCAGAGGAGAATTGATGGGTTTTCACAAAGGAGGAATCCATTCCCATGTATACACCAAAAAGCAGAGGATTTGAGGACATTTCACGGCTAGAGCATTTAGTTGGAACAGAGATGTTAAGAGATGAGGCTGGAGAAGCAGCCCTGGGCCATTTCTGAAGTGAATTTCTCATAATACAGGGGCCAGGATCTAGGCACAGCATAGATGGAATGAAATTCCCTGATGTATATGGACTGCATTCACAGAAGTCATAGAGAATGCAGAGCCAGCCATGTGAAAATCCCCGGCATCTTCATTTTAAAGGCACATCAGCTATGAGCTCTTGTCTGGCGACTTCTCCAGGATCAACAATCACTCGTCACTGTGCTGCAGTCCAGAATGTCAGAATTCAATTTTTTCTTTCTGTTTTCTTTAGAGAATCTCTGGATAAGCTTTCCCAGAGAGGGCAGCTTCTCAGTGAAGAAGGCCACGGTGCTGGGAAAGAAGGTCGCCTGTGTGCCCAGCTCCTCACGAACTACCAGAACTTACTCAGAATGACCAAAGAGAGACTGCGGAACTGCCAGGTGGCCCTGCAGGAGCACGAGGCCTTGGAGGAAGCCCTGCAGAGCATGTGGTCCTGGGTGAAAGGCATTCAAGACAGACTGGCTGCTGCAGAGAGCACCATTGGAAGCAAAGACACCTTGGAAAAGCGGCTCTTACAAATACAGGTAGGCCCGCCAGACACTAACAACTTCTGAAGACCAATTTGCTTAGGTTCACAAACATTTGAGTTGGGTCCCAGTTCTGGGAGCCTCTAAATGAAGATTTGAGGGCACAATGCAGAAAAGATGATGTTGGCAAAAGGAATATGGAGGGCCCCTGTTTCCCCTTTGTAAGGGAACATTTTTGTTTCAAGCTTTAAAATAATTTTTAATGTCACTTAGTAAGTATTCAGCAAACATTGTGGAATACTTAACTCTATTCCAAACACTGTGAAAACTGTTGGGAAAATAGACATTAAAATTAGTGCTGGCTTTCTAGGTGTTCATCATCCAGTGGGAGATACTAACCTGTAAATTGTAACTTGCAATACCCCATGTAGTTGGGGGTCGTGACTGAAGCAAAACACAGGGAGGTCACCAACCCAGACTGCAGTCAGTGAAGGGGAACTTGGAAGATAGAAGTTAGCCAGGCAGTGATGATAGGGGACTGTTAGGTTTTTGACAAGTGTGCCTTCATTTTCAAAATAATTTATTTTTACTTTGAAACCAACATTCAATAGATGTACGATTTCTAGGTTAGTGGCCCTGAGTTTCCCGAGAATTTAAATTGGAGTTAATCCTTGACTCCCAGACTCCTAATGTCTAATATTCAAATAAAGTACCATATTGCAATAGGGTGCAGAGTTTGTTGTTGTGCTTTCATTTTGTTGTTGTGTTTTCATTTTGTTGTTGTGTTTTCATTTTGTTGTTGTTGTGTTTTCATTTTAAAGTGAGTAAGGTAGGGCTGCCTGGGTGGCTCAGTCGGTTAAAGCAACCACCGTTGGCTCAGGTGAGGATCTCAGAGTCCTGGGATCAAGACCTGCATGGGGCTTCCTGCTCAGCAGGGAGTCTGCTTCCCCCTCTCCCTCTGCCTTTCCCTCCCACTCGTGCTCGCTCTTGCCTCTCAAATAAAATCTTTAAAAAAATAAATAAAAATAAAGTAAGGTATTCCCTACCTTGATTCTCATGGGAAACATAACAGTTCCTAAAAATATGAGATTTTAATATTCCTACTGACCTGTATTCACTGTTCCTTCATAGGATATACTCCTGATGAAAGGTGAAGGAGAAGTTAAGTTGAATATGGCCATTGGCAAAGGGGAACAGGCCTTGAGAAGTAGCAACAAACAAGGCCAGAAGGTGATTCAGACTCAGCTACAGACCCTTAAAGATGTGTGGGCTGACATCATGAGCTCTTCCGTCCATGCTCAGAGGTACGGAGACTATTTTCAGTGTTTATTTGCCTAAATAAAACCCAGTGGGTTAGTGAAGTGCTGAAGCAGTGCTGAGAGCGTCCTGCCGTAGGGTTACCAAGCATGTTATTTTAGTAGTTGTATGCTTGCTTGTGTTCACCTAGATTGTATTTTCTGTAATGGCAAAGATAGTTTTGTTTGTTTGCTTGTTTTGTGTGTGCATGTTGTGGGTGTGTAATATTTTCATCTCATATGTTTGCATCTTCATAATGTTTCTCATGGCATCTTGTACCCAACATGGGCCAGTAAGATACCTCCTTTCAGTTCATCAAAGCAAGTTAAAAACTTTTCCCTTTTTAGGGGAACGTACAGGAAATTAAATTGTTAGCAGCTATTGAGCTTAAGTATGAATGTCTTTCTCAGCCAGAAGTCATGTCACCCACAGTGGGGCTGTGGAAATGTGTGTAGGGTTTTTGACTGTCATGGTGGTGGGTGCATCCCTGGCTTGTAGTGACTGCAGCCAGAAGAGCTTAGTCCTGCAGTGCATGGGGGCATTTTCACCCAGCCAACAGTTGGCCAGCCCAAGATGCCCCAGTGCCCCTGCTGAGAAGCCCTGCACCAGCCGCTGATGAGCAGGGAAATAAGCTACTGTGTTACACCAGGTGTTGTTGTTGCTGTTACATTTAGGAGTTGTGATTTCTACCTTCCTCTCTTTTCCAAGTATCCACAAGTAATCTGGCCGGCTGGTTGGATAAATGACCTGCAGTGAGAATGATACTATATTACCTTCCAGAAGCCACATTCTGAAGGCTATATATAGTGTTAGGTCACTGGAGAAGTGTGTGCTTAGTAATAAGTAAATGAATAGCATATAAATAGATGAAGATAAGATTAAAGTTCATCACAAAACTAAACAAAACAACCCTGCAATTC